>NC_053490.1:108220338-108437838 GCF_905171775.1 Rana temporaria | reverse complement strand
GCAGTCCCAACTCCTACCACCATAAAGCCTTACTGGACAGTAAGAACCAGTCCAAGCCGTGTGGCCTGCAACAACTCATCAACACCTTGTCTATCCCAAACTCTCAACAATTCAGCCTGACAAAATCTCAAATAAAAACCATAATGGATAACTCCAAAGAAAAACACGTGGGAGAATGGAGATACGAAATAAAAAACTCCAAAAAACTAACAATTTACCAGTCACTGCAGAGAGACTACAAACTGGCCCCGTACCTGGAGGTGCTACAAGACCCCAAAGACAGACGGACAATGAGCCTGTACAGACTGAGTGCCCACAGCCTGGAAATGGAATTAGGGCGGCACAGACAGACCTACAAGCCCAGGGAGAGGAGACTGTGCCAGCAATGTGACCTGGGGGTCCCTGAGGATGAGGAACACTTCCTGTTACATTGCCCCAAGTACTCATCAGTGAGGGACACTCACTTCCAGAGACTCTCCACTCTCATCCCGGACTTCAATTCTACAGGAGAGAAGAGGAAACTCCAAATTCTACTGGGAGAAGAGGAGCCAATGGTGAAGAGAGCTGCCCAATATGTGACAGCGTGTCACAGACTGAGAGGGACATGAGAAACTGAGGACTTTCACAGACTTATGTCCATTCCCCTTTATATTACCCCCCTTCCCCTTTTCCTATACAAACTCAACTGCTTTGGCAATGCTAACATGTATTTGGTCCTGCCAATAAAGATTATTTGAATTGAATTGAGAGAGGAATATAGAGAGGAGTATAGCGAGAGAGAGAGAGAGAGAGAGAGAGAGAGAGAGAGAGAGAGAGAGAGAGAGAGAGAGAGGTATACAGAGAGGAGTATAGCGCGAGAGAGAGGTATACAGAGAGGAGTATAGCGCGAGAGAGAGGAATACAGAGAGGAGTATAGCGCGAGAGAGAGAGAGGAATACAGAGAGGAGTATAGCGAGAGAGAGAGAGAATACAGAGAGGAGTATAGCGAGAGAGAGAGAGAGGTATAGAGAGAGAGAGAGAGGAGGATAGCGAGAGAGAGGTATACAGAGAGGAGTATAGCGAGAGAGAGAGAGGAGTATAGCGAGAGAGAGAGATATACAGGGAGAATAGCGAGAGAGAGGAGGATAGCGAGAGAGAGAGAGGAGGATAGCGAGAGAGAGAGGAGGATAGCAAGAGAGAGAGAGAGAGGAGGATAGCGAGAGAGAGAGAGAGAGAGAGGAGGATAGCAAGAGAGAGAGAGAGGAGGATAGCGAGAGAGAGAGGGGAGGATAGCGAGAGAGAGGAGAATAGCGAGAGAGAGAGAGAGAGAGGAGGATAGCGAGAGAGAGAGAGAGAGCGGAGGATAGTGAGAAAGAGGAGGATAGCGCGAGAGAGAGAGAGAGAGAGAGAGGAGGATAGCGAGAGAGAGAGAGAGAGAGGAGGATAGCGAGAGAGAGAGAGAGAGAGAGAGGAGGATAGCGAGAGAGAGAGGAGTATAGCGAGAGAGAGAGAAGAATAGCAAGAGAGAGAGAGGAGGATAGCGAGAGAGAGAGGAGGATAGCGAGAGAGAGAGGTATACAGAGAGGAGTATAGCGCGAGAGGGAGAGAGAGAGGAATACAGAGAGGAGTATAGAGAGAGAGAGAGAATACAGAGAGGAGTATAGCGAGAGAGAGAGCGAGGTATACAGAGAAGAGTATAGCGAGAGAGAAAGAGGAGTATAGCGAGAGAGAGAGATATACAGAGAGGAGTATAGCGAGAGAGAGGTATACAGAGAGGAGTATAGCGCGAGAGAGAGAGTAGTATAGCGAGAGAGAGGATAGCGAGAGAGAGAGAGGTATACAGAGAGGAGTATAGCGAGAGAGAGCAGGATAGCGAGAGAGAAAGAGAGAGAGGAGGATAGCGAGAGAGGAGGATAGAGAGAGATAGAGAGGAGGATAGAGAGAGAGAGGAGGATAGAGAGAGATAGAGAGGAGGATAGCAAGAGAGAGAGAGAGGAGGATAGAGAGAGATAGAGAGGAGGATAGCAAGAGAGAGAGAGGAGGATAGCGCAAGAGAGAGAGAGAGAGAGAGAGAAAGAGGAGTATAGCGAGAGAGAGAGGAGAATAGCGAGAGAGAGAGAGAGAGAGAGGAGTATAGCGAAAGAGAGAGAGAGAGGTATACAGAGAGGAGTATAGCGAGAGAAAGAGGAGGATAGCGAGAGAGAGAGAGAGAGAGGAGGATAGAGAGAGAGAGAGAGAAGAGGAGCCAATGGCGAAGATAGCTGCCCAATATGTGACAGCGTGCCACAGACTGAGAGGGACATGAGAAACTGAGGACTTTCACAGACTTATGTCCATTCCCCTTTATATTACCCCCCTTCCCCTTTTCCTATGCAAACTCAACTGCTTTGGCAATGCTAAAATGTATTTGGTCCTGCCAATAAAGCTTATTTGAATTTGAGAGAGAGAGAGAGAGAGGAGGATAGCGAGAGAGAGAGAGAGAGAGAGAGAGAGAGAGAGAGAGAGAGAGAGAGAGGAGGATAGCGAGAGAGAGGAGGATAGCGAGAGAGAGAGAGAGAGAGAGAGAGAGAGAGAGAGGAGTATAGCGAGAGAGAGGAGTATAGCGAGAGAGAGAGAGAGAGAGAGAGAGAGAGAGAGAGGTATACAGAGAGGAGTATAGCGCGAGAGAGAGAGGAATACAGAGAGGAGTATAGCGAGAGAGAGAAAGAGAGAGAGAGGTATACAGAGAGGAGTATAGCGCGAGAGGGAGAGAGAGAGAGGAATACAGAGAGGAGTATAGCGAGAGAGAGAAAGAGAGAGAGAGGTATACAGAGAGGAGTATAGCGCAAGAGGGAGAGAGAGGAATACAGAGAGGAGTATAGCGAGAGAGAGAGAAATACAGAGAGGAGTATAGAGAGAGAGAGAGAGAGAGAGAGAGAGAGAGAGAGAGAATACAGAGAGGAGTATAGCGAGAGAGAGAGAGGTATACAGAGAAGAGTATAGCGAGAGAGAGAGGAGTATAGCAAAAGAGAGAGGTATACAGAGAGGAGTATAGCGAGAGAGGAGTATAGCGAGAGAGAGGATAGCGAGAGAGAGGATAGCGAGAGAGAGAGGTATACAGAGAGGAGGATAGCGAGAGAGAAAGAGAGAGAGAGAGGAGGATAGCGAAAGAGAGGAGGATAGAGATGGAGAGAGAGAGAGAGAGAGAGGAGGATAGCGCGAGAGAGAGAGAGAGAGAGAGAAGTAGAGAGAGAGAGGAGAATAGCAAGAGAGAGAGGAGTATAGCGAGAGAGAGAGGAGAATAGCGAAAGAGAGAGAGAGAGAGAGAGGTATACAGAGAGGAGTATAGCGAGAGAAAGAGGAGGATAGCGAGAGAGAGAGAGAGAGAGAGAGAGAGAGAGAGAGAGAGAGAGGAGTATAGCGAGAGAGAGAGAGAGGTATACAGAGAGGAGTATAGCGTGGGAAAGAGGAGGATAGCGAGAGAGGAGGATAGCGAGAGAGAGAGGAGGATAGACTTATGTCCATTCCCCTTTATATTACCCCCCTTCCCCTTTTCCTATGCAAACTCAACTGCTTTGGCAATGCTAACATGTATTTGGTCCTGCCAATAAAGCTTATTTGAATTTGAGAGAGAGAGAGAGAGAGAGAGAGAGAGAGAGAGAGAGAGAGAGAGAGAGAGAGAGAGAGGAGGATAGTGAGAGAGAGAGAGGAGAATAGCGAGAGAGAGAGAGGAGAATAGCGAGAGAGAGAGAGAGGAGTATAGCGAGAGAGAGAGAGGTATACAGAGAGGAGTATAGCGCGAGAGGGAGAGAGAGAGAGAGGTATACAGAGAGGACAGTGGCGGAACTACCGCCATAGCAACCCACGCGGGCGCTATGGGGCCCGCAGCCGAGTGGGGCCCGGTGAGCAGGGCAAGGCAATGAGGTTTTTTTTTTTTTCTTTTTCTCACCGCCGCCGCCGAGTGTCTAGTGCGGCTCTAGTGTATGGCTTTGCTGAGTGCGGCTGCGACGATTTAAAAAAGAGCGCGCCGCGCTGTGATACATGTCCCGCCCTCCTCCTCCTAGAGAAGACTAGCTCGTGTGATAGAGCCAGTGTGCTGTCTGTCACACAAGCTGGTCTAGAGGAGGAGGGCGGGACATGTATCAGCGCGCCAGAACCCAGTGGGGGAGCATCGTGACAGATGACCGCCGTGAGACGTGAGTCACAGCACAGGCTAAGTGAGGGGGACCTGATGTTTTTTTGATGATAATGATGGGGACGGGACGGGCGGCTGGCTTGGCTTGCAATGGTTTTTTTAATGATGATGGGGATGGGGGGGGGGGTCTGGCTTGCAAGCATACGATTTCACTCCCTGAAAAAGGGCGCCCGAACCTCCCTGATACCAGCTGCCTGTGATGACCTTACACACAGCCCTAATGCTGTGATGCCACCTACTGTCTGCTGTCATCATCATGCTTCTCGTCATCCCCCTGTTCCTGGCATCCCAGTGGGATGCTAGGAACAGGGGGATGACAAGGAGCACGATGATCCCACATCCTACTTCTGAGGCCTGTCATACATTTTATCACCCCTGTCATCTCCATCCTCCCCACCACCCACCCCTGTCATCTCCATCCTCCCCGTCACCTCCCTACCACCGACCCCTGTCATCTCCATCCTCCCCGTCACCTCCCTACCACCCACCCCTGTCATCTCCATCCTCCCCGTCACCTCCCTACCACCCACCCCTGTCATCTCCATCCTCCCCGTCACCTCCCTACCACCCACCCCTGTCATCTCCATCCTCCCTGTCACCTCCCTACCACCCACCCCTGTCATCTCCATCCTCCCCGTCACCTCCCTACCACCCTCCCCTGTCATCTCCATCCTCCCCGTCACCTCCCTACCACCCACCCCTGTCATCTCCATCCTCCCTGTCTTCTTCCTGCCACCCACCCCTGTCATCTTCCTACCACCCCCTGTAATCTTCATACCACCCCACCCCCTTAAATTTACTGGTGCACATTACATATGATGGATGCAGGGACATTTTCTTTGGGGGGTGGGGGACGCACGTAGCTGGTCTTGCCTAGGGCGCCAAATTGCCTAGCACCGGCCCTGCCTGCACTGAGGGGCAAATTTCCGCCAGCCCGCTCCACTCCCCGCTGCACTGTGAGACAAATTGTTGCCAGCCCGTTCTGCCCGCTCTGCGCTCCACTGTGAGACCAGCCAGCCCGCTCCACCTGTTCTGCCAGCACGCTCCATTCACCTGGGCGTTGCGGGCAGAACAGGAGAACAGTCAGCGGGTGAGCGGGCTTGCTTGCCAATCAGCGGGCGGGGGAGCAGAGAGATGACATCATCTGCATCATTGCAGATCTGTCCCCACTGTGCGGGCAGCAGAGAGATTACATTATCTCTCTGCTGCCTGCCTTTACTCTGGGACACAGCAAGTGGCAATCCGCAATGTGTGGCAGGTGATGTGGCAAGTGACAATCTGCTACGTGTGGCAGGTGACAATGTGTGACAGGTGGCGTCGTGGCAAGTGACAATCTGCATTGTGTGGCAGGTGGCGAGTGACAATCCTCAATGTGTGACATCGTGGCAAGTAACAATCTGCAATGTGTGGCAGGTGACAACCCGCATCTGGTGACGCGGCAAGTGACAATCCGCATCTGAAGGCAGGTGACGTTGGCAAGTGACACGCTCGGGGCTCCTACTGATTCTGCAATATGGTGAGTTGAACTATTTTATATAACAATGTAATAATAGAAATTATGCACTTCAAGCATTTTTATTATTTTTTTTTTTTTTTTACTAGTAATGGCAGTGATCTGTTTTTTTTTTGTGAGACTCCGACATTAGGGTGGACAGGTCAGAAACTTTTGACAAATTTTTGGGACCATTCACATTTATACAGCGATCTGTGCTATTAAAATGCACTGATTAATGTGTAAATGTCACTGTCAGGGAAGGGATTAAATGTGTTCCCTGGGAGGTGTTTCTAACTGGGGGGGTGGGACTGACTGGAGGAGGAGAGAGATCTCTGTTCCTAATCCCTAGGATAGAGCCATGACAGGTCCTCTTTATACTCCTACATACATGTATAGAGCCATGACTGGTCCTCTTTATATTCCTATATACATGTATAATGCCATGACAGGTCCTCTTTATACTCCTATACATGTATAGAGCCATGACAGGTCCTCTTTATACTCCTACATACATGTATAGAGCCATGACAGGTCCTCTTTATACTCCTACATACATGTATAGAGCCATGACAGGTCCTCATTATACTTCTATATACACGTATAATGCCATGACAGGTCCTCTTTATACTCCTATACATGTATAGAGCCATGACAGGTCCTCTTTATACTCCTATACATGTATAGAGCCATGACAGGTCCTCTTTAGTTATAATGATATCAAATAAAGGATGTGGGGCATTTTGGTGGGCGTGATATTTTTTTTCTGGGGGGGGGGCCCCATACAACATTTTGCTATGGGGCCCTGTGATTTCTAGTTACGCCCCTGAGAGAGGAGTATAGCGCGAGAGGGAGAGAGAGGAATACAGAGAGGAGTATAGCGAGAGAGAGAGAGAGGAGTATAGCAAGAGAGAGGATAGCGAGAGAGAGAGAGAGAGGTATACAGAGAGGAGGATAGCGAGAGAGAGAGGAGGATAGCGAGAGAGAGAGGAGGATAGCGAGAGAGAGAGGAGGATAGCGAGAGAGAGAGAGAGAGAGAGAGAGAGAGAGAGAGAGAGAGAGAGAGAGAGAGAGAGAGGAGTATAGCGAGAGAGAGAGGAGAATAGCGAGAGAGAGAGGAGAATAGCGAGAGAGAGAGAGGAGTATAGCAAAAGAGAGAGGAGGATAGAAAGAGAGAGAGAGGTATACAGAGAGGAGTATAGCGAGAGAAAGAGGAGGATAGCGAGAGAGAGAAAGAGGAGTATAGCGAGAGAGAGAGAGAGAGAGAGAGAGAGAGAGAGGAGTATAGCAAGAGAGAGAGAGAGAGAGAGGTATACAGAGAGGAGTATAGCGAGAGAAAGAGGAGGATAGCGAGAGAGGAGGATAGCGAGAGAGAGAGAGAGGAGGATAGAGAGAGAGGGAAGTATAGCGAGAGAGAGAGAGAGAGAGAGAGAGAGAGACAGAGAGAGAGAGAGAGAGAGAGAGAGAGAGAGAGAGAGAGAGAGAGGTATACAGAGAGGAGGATAGCGAGAGAGAGAGGAGGATAGCGAGAGAGAGGAGGATAGAGAGAGAGAGAGAGAGAGAGAGAGGAGGATAGCAAGAGAGAGGAGGATAGAGAGAGAGAGAGGAGGATAGCAAGAGAGAGGAGGATAGCGCGAGAGAGAGAGAGAGGAGTATAGCGAGAGAGAGAGGAGAATAGCGAGAGAGAGAGGAGTATAGCAAAAGAGAGAGAGAGAGAGAGAGAGAGAGAGAGAGAGGTATACAGAGAGGAGTATAGCAAGAGAAAGAGGAGGATAGCGAGAGAGAGAAAGAGGAGTATAGCGAGAGAGAGAGAGAGAGAGAGAGAGAGAGAGGAGTATAGCAAGAGAGAGAGAGAGGTATACAGAGAGGAGTATAGCGAGAGAGAGAGAGAGAGGAGTATAGCAAGAGAGAGAGAGAGGTATACAGAGAGGAGGATAGCGAGAGAGAGAGAGGAGGATAGAGAGAGAGAGAAGTATAGCGAGAGAGAGAGAGAGAGAGGGGTATACAGAGAGGAGGATAGCGAGAGAGAGAGGAGGATAGCGAGAGAGAGGAGGATAGAGAGAGAGAGAGGAGGATAGCAATAGAGAGGAGGATAGCGATAGAGAGAGAGAGAGAGGAGTATAGCGAGAGAGAGAGAGGAGAATAGCGAGAGAGGAGTATAGTGAGAGAGAGAGGTATACAGAGAGGAGTATAGCGCGAGAGGGAGAGAGAGAGGAATACAGAGAGGAGTATAGCGAGAGAGAGAGAAAGAGAGAGAGAGGTATACAGAGAGGAGTATAGCGAGAGAGAGAGAGAGAGAGGAATACAGAGAGGAGTATAGCGAGAGAGAGATAGAGAGGAGGATAGCGAGAGAGAGAGGTATACAGAGAGGAGTATAGCGAGAGAGAGAGAGGGGAGTATAGCGAGAGAGAGGATAGCGAGAGAGAGAGGTATACAGAGAGGAGTATAGCGAGAGAGAGAGAGAGGAGGATAGAGAGAGAGAGAGAGAGAGAGAGAGAGAGAGAGAGGAGGATAGCAAGAGAGAGGAGGATAGAAAGAGAGAGAGAGGAGGATAGAGAGAGAGAGAGAGAGAGAGAGAGAGAGAGAGAGGAGGATAGCAAGAGAGAGGAGGATAGAGAGAGAGAGAGAGGGAGAGGAGACTGTGCCAGCAATGTGACCTGGGGGTCCCAGAGGATGAGGAACACTTCCTGTTACATTGCCCCAAGTACTCGTCAGTGAGGGACACTCACTTCCAGAGACTCTCCGCTCTCATCCCGGACTTCAATTCTACAGGAGAGAAGAGGAAACTCCAAATTCTACTGGGAGAAGAGGAGCCAATGGTGAAGAGAGCTGCCCAATATGTGACAGCATGTCACAGACTGAGAGGGACATGAGAAACTGAGGACTTTCACAGACTTATGTCCATTCCCCTTTATATTACCCCCCTTCCCCTTTATATTACCCCCTTCCCCTTTTCCTTGCTTTGGCAATGCTAATATGTATTTGGTCCTGCCAATAAAGCTTATTTGAATTTGAATTTGAGAGAGAGAGGAGGATAGCAAGAGAGAGGAGGATAGAGAGAGAGAGAGAGAGAGAGAGAGAGAGAGAGAGAGGAGGATAACAAGAGAGAGAGAGGAGGATAGTGAGAGAGAGAGAGAGAGAGGAGAATACAAAGAGAGAGGAGTATAGCGAAAGAGAGAGAGGTATACAGAGAGGAGTATAGCGAGAGAAAGAGGAGGATAGCGAGAGAGGAGGATAGCGAGAGAGAGGAGGATAGCGCGAGAGAGAGAGGAGGATAGCGAGAGAGAGAGAGGAGGATAGCGAGTAGGGGTGCAACGGATCGTGCCCGATCCGCGATCCGAACGGGTCGACCTGTTCGGATCGGCACAGTATGCGATCCGCGGAATGCACCGGCGCTGCAGCCTTAAGAAAGACCGCGGCTTCGACCTAGCTCCGGAGCGGTCGGCCATCTTGGTACACTCGGCGGCGGTGCGCGCTCGTGGATCTTTTCTATTCTGCAAGAGCGCGCTGACTCTGCATGCAACCTGAGTACAGTGAGACGGACCGAGTACATCAGTACAGTGAGTTGGCTAATGGCTATTACAGGGGAAAAATGGCTATACACACAGTGTTACTGTTTACTAGTGTGGGGGCAATGTTGGCTATGACTATTATTACAGTGGCAAAAATGGCAATTACAGTGTTACTGTTTTACTAGTGTGGGGGCAATGTTGGCTATGGCTATTAATAATAGCCATAGCCATTATTGCCCCCACACTAGTAAAACAGTAACACTGTAATTGTCATTTTTCCCACTGTAATAGTCCCAAAAATGTGTCAAAATTGTCCAATGTGTCCGCCATAATGTCGCGGTCACGAAAAAATAAATCGCTGATCGCCGCCATTGGTAGTAAAAAAAAATAATAAAAATGTAAAAAAAGACAAAACTTTTGTTTGCCTTGTGTTTTTTTTTTTTTTTTTTTAAGTATATGCCTTTAAACGCACTGCAAACACACTAAAATGCATGTAAATGCAGATGCAGAAATGCACAGTGAACACAGGGATTGTGGTGTAAACAAGCCTTAAATCAGGAAGAAAACAGTTAAAAAAAAAAAAAAAACATGCAGGAGGCTCCGCCCACCTAAGTATATTCTAGTGTTCTGAAAAAAGAAAGTTCCAGGCCCCGCACAGTGACATCACAAAGCTAACCCCCACAGAGCCTTTATATTCCAGACGCATAGGGCTCAGCCTCAGATAACACAGAGCGTTGAGGAGTGTGGATGTGTTGACCTCTGCCGGGTTAGCCCCCCCTTATTAGAAATTTTGACTTTTTTTTATGCAATTTGTTAGATCTTTGTTAGATCAGGTTAGATCAATCATTGTTTGCGTTAGATCTCACACAGAAGAAGCAATATTAACAGTTATTTGCTGGGGGGGCTAACCCGTCATCAGCCCCCCCTATCAAATTTTCTGGCCAAAAATCATTCAGGCTAATAGATATTCGTTAGATCCGGTAAGATCAAGTGGTTTTAACGTTAGATCTCACATAATTAGAGACTTATTAAGTGATTAATGAGGGGGGGCTGGCCCCCCCTCATCAATTTTTTGGGGCAAAAATCATTCCGGCTAATAGATATTCGTTAGATCCGGTAAGATCAAGTGGTTTTAACGTTAGATCTCACATCATTTCAGAGATATTCCACATACAAATAGATATACGCCTACCAGCGTGACTGAGCTTAGGTCATTTCTAGGATTCTGCTCTTATTGCAGAAGATTTGTCAAGGGATTTGCTGAAATGTTGACCTTGATCTGGCGAAGTCTGTCAGACCAACTGGAGGATCCAGAAAACCCAGAGAGTCCGTCCAGTAACAATGGACTCCGAAGTGTGAAGAAGTTTTAGGCAGCTGAAGTGGAGCCTAAGGCTCCATTCACACCTAGGCAGACAAATTTGCGGCGTTCTATCGCCGCAAATCGCGGTACAAATAGCAGCGTTTTGTACCGTGATTTGCGGCGACAAAACACCGGTATTGTCCGCCTAGATGTGCCCCAGATTGACCCCCTCTATGTAGATGGTTCCCATCTCCTAGCCGAATGCCGAAAGCCGGCTGAAAAAAAGGTCCAGGACCTTTTTTCAGGCGGCAGGCGTCCGGCGTTCAGCGTGGAGATGTGAACCATCTCCATAGAGGGACATGTGTTTTCATCCCTCTGGCAGCAGCGGCGTAGCACTACAGGCGTAAAAACACCTAGGTGTGAATGGGGGCTAACAACCGCTCCAGTCCTGGTCTATGCAGAGCCAACCAAGCCATACGAGCTACACTTTGACGCCCAGGGCCATCATTACCACAGGGCAAACGGGGAAGCTGCCCAGGGCCCTTTCACTGTTTGAGGCCCAAAGCAGAGCTGTTTGTTAAGCCCACGTGCTGCCTGCAAATCGGCCTTGATCCCCACACACATCCAGACAGTCTGTCACTTTCATTGGCGGCGGCGGCGCGCGCACAGTTTAACAGTCAGTGTTAGTGCTGTATTTTATTGATCGAGGAGTGGGCCATGGGTGGGCGGGGCCTTGAGCTCCACTGATGCTCTGGCCCCGCCCCTTGCTATGCGTACACTGTGTGCGTTTGATGGGCACAATGTCAGCTTCCCTGCCCTCTTGCTGCTACTGGTGCAAGCAATACATTGCTACTCCTCCATAAAAAAAGGCCTAAATAGGAAAGTAAGCAAAACAAAAGCAATCCTCTTACTAAAGAATACTTTCACCCTATGTTGGGGTGAAGAGCAAAATTACATTGGGGGGGAGCCCAAAAAAATGTTTTGCCCAGGGTCCAAACCATATTAAAGATGGCCCTGTTGACGCCAGTCAAGATGGTTTAGGGGTGGTTCTATGTCAAGAGCATGATGGCCATCTACGGCCTGTTGCCTACATGAGTCAGAACGAGAAGAACTACCCCTTGCACAAACTTGAGTTCCTGGCCTTGAAGTGGGCGGTGGTGGATAAGCTGAGGGAGTTTGTGATTAAGAACGACAACAATCCTTTCACCTACATCATCACTACCACCAAGATGGACACCACGGGTCACAAATGATTGGCTACTCTATCAGGGTTTATTTTCAGCCTTAAATAAGACGCGGATGCTTTGTCAAGAAGGCCCCATTGTTCCAGAGACCCTCCAGAAGAATAGGCCCATCTGACACCTGAAGTGGTAGGAGCCTTATGTCAAGGAGCAGAACATCAAGCTGGAGGGGGATCCAGGGCCGAAGATGTTGGAGTGTGAGCCGCTGGTGTCCCCAGATGTTATTGCAATGTCAGAGATGAGGGTCTGCTCGAAGCTGTCAAAGACCAGTTGGAGGACCGTCCCTGAAGCTTGGCATTGAAGGCCTTGGAGAGCCAACGCCCTGACTTGCTCCTCACTGACTCCCCAAAGGAAACCTGTCTGCTACACAGAGGGTGGGAACGGTTTCTGGTGCACCAAGGGTTGATCTACCGAAGGGGCCCCTCTGATGATTCTGAAGAAAAATTGCAGCTATTCTGACCTGAAAAACATAGGGAGACAGTATTAACTGCCCTACCCGACAACTATGGCCACCTAAGGCCCAAGAGGACTTTTAACCTGGAGAGGGACCGGTTCTACTGGCTCTGCATGCGGGCTGAAGTTGAGGACTATTGCCACTCCTGCTTCAGATTTATCCAAAGGAAGACTTTGCCTCAGTGCATTGTTAGTTCTTACCTTTTCCATCCATTTCCCTTGTAAATGTTTTTTTTCTTTGTCTGAATTTCTCACTTCCTGTTCCTCCACAGTAAGGTGTTCAGTAAGCTGTTCTAAATGACTTTCCACCACTCGGATGATGGTGGAAAGCTTACTGAGGAGAAACAGGAAGTAAGAAATTCAAACAAAGAGAAAAAACATTTAGAAGGGAAATGGAAGGAAAAGGTAAGTGAACCAACAATGCACTAGCTTAACCACTTCCTTACTGGGCACTTAAACCCCTTCCTGACCAGAGGACTTTTTGCGATTCGGCACTGCGTCGCTTTAACTGACAATTGCGCGGTCGTGCGACGTGGCTCCCAAACAAAATTAGCGTCTTTTTTTCCCCACAAATAGAGCTTTCTTTTGGTGGTATTTGATCACCTCTGCGGTTTTTATTTTTTGCGCTATAAACAAAAATAGAGCGACAATTTTGAAAAAAAATAAAATATTTTTACTTGTTGCTATAATAAATAGCTCAATTTTTTTTTTACGTTTTTTTTTTATCCTCAGTCTAGGCCGATACGTATTCTACATATTTTTAGTAAAAAAAAAAAAAAAAATCGCAATAAGCGACTGGTTTGCGCAAAAGTTATAGCGCCTACAAAATAAGGGACAGAATTATTTTATTTTTTATTTATTTTTTTTTACTAGAAATGGCAGCGATCTGCGATTTTTATTGGGACTGCGACGTTATGGCGGACACATCGGACACTTTTGACACATTTTTGGCGCCATTCACATTTATACTGCAATCAGTGCTATAAATATGCACTAATTACTGTATAAATGCTTTTTTTTTACTAGAAATGGCGGCGATCTGCGAATTTTATTGGGACTGCGACGTTATGGCGGACACATCGGACACTTTTGACACATTTTTGGCGCCATTCACATTTATACTGCAATCAGTGCTATAAATATGCACTAATTACTGTATAAATGTGACTGGCAGGGAAGGGGTTAACACTAGGGGGTGAGGAAGGGGTTAAATGTGTACCCTAATTAGTGTTCTAACTGTGGGGGAGGGGGGGTGACTGGGGGGGTGACCGATCTGTGTCTATGTACAAGAGACACAGATCCGTCTCCTCTCTCCCCTGACAGCACCGCTGTCTGCGAGAGCAGGGAATGAGAGATGATCTCATATGTAAACATATGAGATCATCTCTCATTGGCCGCACAGATCGCCTAGGAAACGGCCGCTCCGATTGGCCGTTCACGGCGATCTGTGACTGGCTGTGTCCAAGGGACACGGCCAGCACAGCAGTTCCCCGCTGCGCGCTCGGGAGCGCGCGCGGGGAACGCGAAAAGGGGAGGCCGTAAAAAGACGGCCTGTTAGGGATTGGGAGCCGCGCTGAGGCCGTACAAAGTCGTACAACCATCAGCAAGTGGTTAAAGGAGCCTATTTAGAAAATAAAAGACAAACCTTTACAACCCCTTTAAGCCACAGGTTACTCTCCCTATAGTTTGATGTTCGGACGGTGGGCCCGGCTGCCAGTAGACTTTGACCTCAAGGTACGAGGGCAGGACCTACAGCCGGATGACAAGGTACTGCTGAGAAACCTGGGTGTCCATGAAAAGCACAAGTTGGCTGACCGCTGGAAGTCACAGCCCTATGTCATTTGCAAGCATCTGCCAGGATTCCCAGTATATCAAAGCTGGCCAGAGGAAAGCACAGGCCCGCTGAAGACTTGGCATCGCAATCATCTTTTGCCTCTGTCAGAAGCAGTTCATGTGCCACCACAGACAGATTTACAGTCCACACCAACGGCCTCTCAAAGATCCCAGCCAGTGACTAGATCTCAGTCTGTACCCCTTGCTGAAGATGAAAACAGCGAGGCAGGACAACCTCCCCTCCTATAGTAATTGGTGGGATGTTCCTCTGCCAGGGTTATATGCAGATGCAAATTGTATGGTTTCCTGTGCACACTAAACTTTTTTTTTTTCCGTGTGCATATTAAAAGCATGTAACACGTCATAGACTCTTTACCTCCTTTGGTGGAACAAAGGTTCTTTGGTGGGGAGAGTGTGCAGCGGGGGGCTGCTCTGTCACCCATGGTCCCGCACCTCCCGCCAGCAACCGTCGGACTGAATAGACACTGACACAGGCACTCACTCACTGTCAGTCCCTGTGAGGGATTTCTCCCCCTCCCTCTCCTCTTCATTGAGTGACGAGCGGCGCTCATTCACCGGCATCCCGCCCACTATGCTCTCTTCTCTGTGTCCCTATTGGCAGGGTGAGGGAGCCAATCAAGCGGCAGCAGAGGACCACAGGACTTGAAGTCTCATCACAAAATGGCACCATTGATTTCTACAGGGGGCGGAGCTACTACTTTTGCTTTGCAAGAAGGGGGGCTAGCTAAAGACTTAAGCTTGTTGGTCTGAGGAGAGATCACCATGAGGCAGGAAGATGAACAGAGGTGTGAGAAGAGACTATAGGCATTCGCTAGAGAACCATCCAAAGACGGTTCCAGAGACCCTCCAGAGACAGTTGTAGATGGATGTACCTTCTGTACCACCTAATATCCCTATTTCTATGTGGAATATCTCGGAAATTATGTGAGATCTAACGTTAAAACCACTTGATCTTACCGGATCTAACGAATATCTATTAGCCGGAATGATTTTTGGTCAAAAATATTGAGAAGGGGGTCCAGCCCCCCCTTTATTAGTCCTTGTATACACCCAATATCTGTATTTGTATGTGGAATATCTCGGAAACGATGTGAGATCTAACGTTAAAACCACTTGATCTTACCGGATCTAACGAATATCTATTAGCCTGAATAATTTTCGGCCAGAAAATTTGATAAGGGGGGGCCAACCCGTCCATATGTCCATGCATATGTACCACCTAAAATCTATTTTTATATGTGGAATATCTCGGAAACGATGTGAGATCTAACGTTAAAACCACTTGATCTTACCGGATCTAACGAATATCTATTAGCCGGAATGATTTTTGCCCCAAAAAATTGATAAGGGGGGGCCAGCCCCCCCTCATTAATCACTTAATAAGTCTCTAATTATGTGAGATCTAACGTTAAAATCACTTGATCTTACTGGATCTAACGAATATCTATTAGCCTGAATGATTTTTGGCCAGAAAATTTGATAGGGGGGGGCTGATGACGGGTTAGCCCCCCCAGCAAATAACTGTTAATATTGCTTCTTCTGTGTGAGATCTAACGCAAACAATGATTGATCTAACCTGATCTAACAAAGATCTAACAAATTGCATAAAAAAAAGTCAAAATTTCTAATAAGGGGGGGCTAACCCGGCAGAGGTTATTTTCCCTCCTATTCCACTCTCCGATAGTTTGAGGAACAGGCCTGGGTGCCACACTGAATCAAATGCCTTCTTAAAGTCCACAAAGCAGGCGAATATCTTCCCATGTTTTGTGTGGTGGACATGGTTCTTGATGAGGCTGTGCAGGGTGTAGATGTGGTCTGTAGTCAGGGCCCTTTCACACGTACGTGTGCATGTACGGGCACCGCTTTGCTCAGCGGGGATCACTCTGTCGATCCCCACTGTGCAGGCAGATGACAGGTCTGTCTCTGCACACTTTGCAGGGACCGACCTGTCAGAGCGCCGCTCTCCCCTATGGAGGGTTGGATGAAGACGGACCGTAGAGTCAGTTTTCATCCAATCCGATCCGCCAGACGGATGGACAGACAGCTTACACGAACAGTCTGCAGGAGTCCTGCACTGAACCCCAATCTGCTGGTGCAATGCATTGCAGGCTCCTAAAAAAAGAAAATGGTAAATGCACATTTTTTTACCTGCACAAAATTATGCAATCTTTTTTAAAAGGTGAACTTATCCTTTAAAGTGGTAAGTCCAGTCAAAAATTTTAAATTTTCTATTCGTTATATGTAAAATATCTTTATCTTTGACATTATTAATTTTCTGTATAGCAGTTTGTGTCGCTAATGCCTCGTACACACGTTCGGGATTTCCGACAGGAAAAAGTCAGCCGGGAATCCCGACGGGAAAAAAAAGAGCTGATTCTTTTTTTTTTTATGGATTTTGGGGAGCAATATACATGGCAGGGATTCCCGGCCAAAAGCTCTCCTCGCAGTTTTCCGGTCGGAAAACCGGGTCGTATACACAAGGCATCAGAAAATCTAATCAAATCCAGACAATCGGCTTCTTCCTGTTCTTCAGGGACAACCTTACTTCCTTATTTCTGACTTCTGCATGGGGGCCTCTCACTTCCTGAAAATGTTGTCCTTCTCTGATACATGCCCCCACCCCCATCCCTCCTCTCCTTTAGACAGACATGCCTAGACCTGCCCAGCCCCACCCCCATCCCTCCTCTAAAGCTCAGGCTTTAGAAGTATGTTCTGTTTGTTAGATTATAATGCAACATGCTGAAGATTTTCTACAGTGTACAACCACTGTGTGCATGGTGTCATTGGCACTGTGTGCATGGTGTGTTGGCACTGCATGCATGGTGTGGTACTGTGCATGATGTGGCACACACCCAGCTGATGGAGCTTACATTTGAGTAATGAGTTTAAGGCTACATTTCCATCAGTATGAATTGTCATGCGACTTTGGACACATTAAGTCGCATGACAAGTCACAGCCCATTGATTTTAAAGGGTTTGTAAAGGATTTTTTTTTTATCTTAATAGCTTCCTTTACCTTAATGCAGTGCTGTTTTCATGTCCTCATTGTTCGTTTTTGCTCTCAAGTTGCTGTATTTCTTCTCTGATCTCCACACTTCCTGGTTGTGTGTTTCCTGATAACCACAGTGTTGGGAGCTTTCTCTCTGTGGTCACTAATCAAGGAGGTGTGATTACTGTGTGTCTAAAACCCCTCAGCACCAATCAGTTTCATTTTCCAAACCATCACTGCCCTGTATTGGCTCTGTGGCGCTGTACAGCAGAGAAGCAGGAAACAACATGCAAAAACGAAACTAGAAACTACAGGTACATTATATGATTGATTTTTATCTATTTTTAATCGTTTTTAAAAGGAATCAGTTAACTATTATGTCTCTATACCCTGTAAACAGTCATTTCAGCAAATTTTTTTATTTATTTACAACTCCTTTAACCACTTAAAGACCTCAGGTGTTTTTCAGATTTGGTGTTTGCAAGACTAAAACATTTTTTTCTGCTAGAAAATTACTTAAAACCCCCAAACATTATATATATTTTTTTTTCTAACACCCTAGAGAATAAAATGGCGGTCATTGCAATACTTTTTGTCACACCGTATTTGCGCAGCAGTCTTACAAGCCCACTTTTTTTGGAAAAAATTCACTTTTTTGAATTAAAAAATAAGACAACAATAAATTTGGCCCAATTTTTTTATATATTGTGAAAGATAATGTTACGCCGAGTAAAATGATACCCAACATGTCACGCTTTAAAATTGCGCCCGCTCGTGGCATGGCGTCAAACTTTTACCCTTAAAAATCTAGATAGGCGACGTTTAAAAAATTCTATAAGTTGCATTTTTTGAGCTACAGAGTAGCTCTAGGGCTATAATTATTGCTCTCGCTCTAACGATCGCGGCGATACCTCACTTGTGTGATTTGAACACCGTTTTCATATGCGGGCGCTACTTGCGTATGCGTTCGCTTCTGCGCGCGAGCTCGTCAGGACGGGGCGCTTTAAAAAAAAAATTTTTTTGTTTTCTTATTTAATTTTATTGATTTTATTATTTTTTACACTAAAATATAAAAAAAAAAAAAAATTATCACTTTTATTCCTATTACAAGGAATGTAAACATCCCTTGTAATAGAAAAAAGCATGAGAGGTCCTCTTAAATATGAGATCTGGGGTCAAAAAGACCTCAGATCTCATATTTAGGCTTAAATGCAAAAAAAAAAAAAAAAAAAAGGAAAATTTGTCATTTAAAAAAATGACAGAAAAAAAATTGTCTCTTTAAGAGGCTGGGCGGGACTGACGTTTTGACGTCACTTCCGCCCAGCAGAGCTATGAGGACGGGTGGGAGCCATCTTGCCCTCACTCAAGTCCTCACACACAAGGCGGCAGCATCGGATCTCCTCCGCCGCTACCGACGGCTCCGGTAAGCGGCGGAGGGCGCGGAAAAGCGGCGGGAGGGGGGGGGGCCCCTCTCCCGCCACCGATAACGGCGAATCCGCCGCGGAGACCGCCGTTATCGTTTACACGGCCGCCAGCTGAAAACATGGATATCTCAGTTGTGGCAGCAGCTGCTGCCGTTACTGAGATATCCATGTTTAAAAAGAGGACGTATATATACAGTGGGGGGTCCTTAAGTGGTTAATGGCAAACGTTCCCATCTATACGACTTTGAAAAGGTACCTGCAATGCTTTGATGCAAATTTCATCCAGAGAGTGTAAACTTGGATCAAAGTTGCACTCAAAGTTACACTCTAAATCGCACAGCTTTGGAGCCGCACTAGTGGAAACGTAGCCTAAGGCTATAGTGCGACTTTGGAGTGTGACTTTGGTGCAACTCTGAGTGCAGCTTTGATCCAATTTTACTCTCTGGATGAAAGTCACATCAAAAGTCGTATAAACATCCCCCCCACCCCCGTGTCCAGCTCCCTGCTCCTGTTTACAGCTATACTGTATATGTGCATTGCACCTCCCATCCCCCCTCCTGTGTGGATGGGACTTTTTATTTTCTCATGAATTAGGATTTTCAATGAGAGAACACTGATCAGTGCTTTCCATCCTGTATACACCCACTGGCTACACAGAACAATGTCCCTCCCAGGAAGTGATGTCACTAGCTTTCAGTAACCACACCCACTGGCTGATTTTTGTCTCAGAAGGAAGTAGAATTGAAGTCATGTGACGGCACTGGATTCTGCAAAATAAAGGTAGAAAAACTATAGGGTGCCCAAACTTTTGCAGACGCCATTTTTTAGTTTTCTGTAATTTTAAAAGAGTAAATGATGGAAATAAAATCTAACTTTTTTTAACATATTATAAGAATGTCTAATCTGTAATTTGATGCCTTTTGGAGATTTTTCCATCTTTCCTTGGCTTCGTTATGCACATTAATACAATTTTTTACCTGGGGTGCCCAAACTTTCGATCCCCACTGTATACATTTGATATGAGCTCAATCAACATAGTTTGATACTGAAAACAGGGCACTTTGCCACTTAAAGTGAAGTTCCACCCAAATATTGAACTTCTGCTTTTCCGTTTTTTCCCCCCTCCGGTGTCACATTTGGAACCTTTCGGGGGGGGGGGGGGGGGCAGATACCTGTTTAATACAGGTATTTGCGCCCACTTCTGGGCATAGATCGCCGCAGATTCCGCCTGGCGATCTACGCCATGTCCGGCCCCCCCCCCCCCATGCTGTCTTCTGAGAGACACACAGGTCCCAGAAAACACCAGGGACCAGTAAGGACACGCAGCGCGACTCATAAATGCGCAGTAGGGAACCAGGCTGTGAAGCCGCAGAGTAAATTGATACCCAACATGTCACGCTTTAAAATTGCGCCCGCTCGTGGAATAGCGACAAACATTTACCCCTAAATATCGCCATAGGTGTTGTTTAACCACTTGCTTACTGGGCAAATATACCCCCCTCCTGCCCAGGTGAAATTTCAGCTTCCGGCACTGCGTCGCTTTAACTGACAATTGCGCAGTCATGCGACTTGGCTCCCAAACAAAATTGACGTCCTTTTTTCCCCACAAATAGAGCTTTCTTTTGGTGGTATTTGATCACCTCTGTGGTTTTTATTTTTTGTGCTATAAACAAAAAAAGAGCGACAATTTTGAAAAAAAAAACACAATATTTTTTACTTTTTGCTATAATAAATATCCCAATTAAAAAAAAAAAAATTCTCAGTTTCAGCCGATACGTATTCTTCTACATATGCTTGGTAAAAGAAAAAAAAAATTGCAATAAGCGACTGGTTTGCGCAAAAGTTATAGGGCCAGATTCACAGAACAGATACGACGGCGTATCTCCTGATACACCGTCGTATCTCTTGTCCTATCTATGCGGCTGATTCATAGAATCAGTTACGCATAGATAGCCCTAAGATCTGACAGGTGTAATTGACTTACACTGTCGGATCTTAGGATGCAATTCTTCGGCCGCCGCTGGGTAGAGTTTGCGTTGTTTTCCTGCATCGGGTATGCTAATGAGCATTTACGGCGATCCACGACGGTTTTCGCATTCGTTACGTCGTCACTAGTAATTTTTTCCCGTCGCAAATTTACACCTGCTTTAACATGCCTTAACTTTAGTCGAGCCATGTTAAAGTATAGCCGCCGTTCCCGGGTCGAATTTCAATTTTTTTTTTGTTTTGGCGTAAGACGTCCGGGAATACGAATGGACGATACGCACGTCGCCGTTCTAAAAAATGACGTCACATCGCGCAAAGCACGGCGGGAATTTCTAAACTGAGCATTCGCAGTACGTCCGGCGCGGGAGCGCGCCTAATTTAAATGGTACACGCCCCATTTGAATTGGGCGGGCTTGCGCCGGACGTGTTTACGATACACCGCCGCAAGTTTACAGGTAAGTGCTTTGTGGATCAGGCACTTACACTGAAAACTTGCGGCGGTGTACGTAAACGGGTTACGTTACACGGCCGCAATTGTACGAGAATCTGGCCCATAGTGCCTACAAAATAGGGGACATTTTTTTATTTATTTTTTTACTAGTAATGGCGGCGATCTGCGATTTTTATTGGGACTGCAACATTATGGCGGACACATCAGACACTTTTGACACATTTTTGGGACCATTCACAGCTATAAATATGCACTAATTACTGTATAAATGTGACTGGCAGGGAAGGGGTTAACACTAGGTGGTGAGGAAGGGTTAAATGTGTACCTTGCATAGTGTTTCTAACTGTGGGGGAAGGGGACTGACTGGGGGAGGTGACCGATCTGTGTCCCTATGTACAAGGGACACAGCATCAGTCTCCTCTCTCCCTGACAGGACGTGGGTGCCTGGCAGACATCGCGGCCGCCAGGCACGCGCATTGGCATCCCAGTAATGCAGCGGATGTGCGTCGCGCGCCCCCCAGTGGCCTGAGGAGCCGGGGACGTCTATAGACGTCCTCCCGACAATTGAGAGTCACCTTGCCAAGTGGTTAAAAATTTCTACAGGTTGCCAGTTTTGAATTACAGAGGAGATCTAGAATTATTGCTCTCACTCCCGAGGCGATACCTCACATGTGTGGTTTGAACACCATTTTTATATGCGGGCGCTGCTCACGTATGCGTTTCCGTGCAAGCTCATTTGGACGGGCCAATTTTAATTTTTGTCCTTTTAAAAAAAAAAAAATGGTTCACTTTTATTCCTATTACAAGGAATGTAAACATCCCGTCAGTCAGTCAGTCAGTCAGTCAGTGTCAGAGGTGGAGTAGGGTGCTTCGGACCTTCCGTTACGAGCCTGCTCCCACCCAGACCTGACAGTCAGCTACTAGGCAGACTACCATTACCTGTCCTGCACAGGGAACAGCTACTAGGAACTACTGGGAACCAGGAATCCAGCTCTCTTCTCTCCTCGTGGACTCCTTCATTCGCCGCAGGTAAGACCCTGCCTCTCAGGGCCTACCATCCAGGGGAACCACTGACGGCCGTCCTTCTCAGGGCAGCCGTCACTCAGACCCCTCACTGCGGCTCTCTATTCCCCTCTTGGGCTCGGCATCCCCACTCGCACGGCCACCCACGATTGTGGTGGCCCCTAGACACCCCACCTGGGTGTATTCTCGGCGCTTTTCGGCGTTTTTTACATGCCCGCGCCAGCCTGCTACTTTCCGCGGCCGCCGCGCCTCAGGAAAGTCCGCGGCTTCAGCCGCGGCCTACCGGCGCTCCGTCCGTTTTCTCCCTGCGCCTGCCACCAATAGTGCGGGTCTTTCTGATTATCGCCCCCGCACCCCCAGAGGTCCCCTCCACCCCCCTGCTAAGCAACCAGATTGGGGGAATCATTTTCTTACCAACCTGGTTGCCCCCCCAGCCTGGGTCCTGTATCTTTGCCTGGCGGCCATCTTGGTGCACCCCAGCAACAGTGACACCCAGCATCCCCCCCCCCCCTCTTTTTCCCCTCATTAAGTTCAGCAGTCTTTGACCCAGGGCTTGAAGCCGATCGCCTTTAGGGATCAGGAAGGAATTTTTTTCCCTGCCGCAGCACATTGGCCAGCTTGCCCAGGGTTTTTTTTGCCTTCCTCTGGACCAAGGACTGCTGAGAGCGAGGATTCTCCGAATCCTCTCTCACCGATCACCCGCACCCCCGCCCACGGTGACTGGCAACAATGGTTAAATTGCGATACTCTGCGGAAACCATTTGGGGTCTGAGACAATTCGCAACAATATTACCTGCCGTCACCAAAAAAGCCTTAAAATCAGATCAACTTTTGAGAATCGATCGACGATCGATCATCAAAAATTTCAACCATTCAACACAGCTCAAGCACATATCATGTGCGTTGCTTAACACTAGATCAGCAGTTAAACACCGATCAGAAATCCATGATTTCTTACTACAAAACGATCTGGACTGCCTCTTCATTACAGAAAGTTGGCTGTCAGACGATTGCAACACCATTCTTGGAGAACTGGTACCAGCAAATTATCGTATCCTAACGGAAAATAGAATAGGGCAAAGAGGAGGAGGCCTGGCGGTGATTCATAAGTCTCATATTGCAATCACTAAACCGGTCCTTCAAAATCCTCTACCTTTTATGGAAACTCTTACGCTTCAACTTCAAGCTCACTCTCAGGAGACCATTCACATTCTCCTCTGCTATAGGCCCCCTGGGCCCAAATCGCATTTGATTTCAGCATTAACGGAGTTCATATCCACTTACTCCCTTAACAGCAATCATCTTTTGCTGCTCGGGGATTTCAATTTGTGGGCCAACTCCTCACAGGATCCCATCGCGGATGCCTGCATCGACCACCTGGAAGGGTTAGGTCTTCAGCAACTTATATGCGGACCCACGCATGCTTCAGGTCACACTCTCGACCTAATTTTCAGACAAAATCTGAAAATAAACATTCTGGGTATTGAACCTTTGCCATGGACAGACCACCATGCAATTAGCTTCATAATTCCCAGAATTCCACTAGTCATGAAAGTACCCAAGCCGGTGACTATACACTGGGCTAGATCTCAGAGGAAGCTCCACTCGGAACTCTTCAGATCTACCCTGGGAAACCGAATTGGGGCTATTCCTCCTCAGCTAGCAGCCTCAGATACTTTGGATGCCATAAATGCAGCTCTGCTACAGTCAGCCGACTTAGCAGCACCAAAGCGCAAAGTCCGCAGCCGGGCAAAAAAGTCCAGCTGGTTCAATAACCAGCTGTCGCTATTGAAGCAAGAGCGCAGAAGGGCGGAAGCCGCCTGGATAAGAAGTCCTTCAGAAGACCGCCTCAACTTCTACAAAGCAGTAACTACACGATATCACAAGGAAATTTTCAAAGCCAAGAAACTTCACTTTTCCACGGTGATTAACAGCGCAATGAATCGCCTACGTGAACTCTTCAGGATGGTCACCCAGACCATGAATCCGGGATGTCTTGAAGTCCCCACTTCAGACACCCAAGAGTTCTGCAATGAACTATCGGATTTCTTCATCAACAAAATTGAAAAAATTCGGGTAAGTATTCGGCAAAACAATACTCCACTCAGCCCCCTCTTCAATCAAAACACCGACGGAACGCCTCTACAATCAACTAAGTTCACTTTGGAACCCATCTCCATTGATACCACAAAAAAATTCATTGGTGCGCTGCGCAACAGCACAGCACCCAATGACATCATTCCCACCAAGCTACTGAAGGAATGTGCCGACATCCTGGCGCCTCCGATCACACAGCTTATAAATCAGTCATTTAAGGAAGGCATAGTGCCTTCCCTGCTGAAAGAGGGCACAATCCTGCCGATCTTGAAAAAACCTAATTTGGATCCTATGGACCCAACTCACCGCCGTCCCATAACAGGTCTAAATGCTCTGTCCAAGATAATGGAGAAAGTGGTGGTAAATCAGCTGCAACAGCATCTGGATACCCACAACCTACTCGATCCATTTCAATCCGGGTTCCGTCCCGGACACGGGACAGAAACGGCCTTACTGAAAATATGGGATGATGCGCTCGAGGCCGCAGACGAAGGAGAATCGTGTCTCCTGGTTCTGCTGGACCTAAGCGCAGCCTTTGACACAGTAGACCATAAATTGCTACTGAGACGACTAACAGAAGTCGCCGGAGTCTCAGAAGATGCCTTACCATGGTTCTCCTCTTTTCTCGGAAACCGTTCACAAACAGTGAAACTGGGATCTTTCACGTCAGAAAAACGCGCGGTGCCATGTGGGGTCCCCCAAGGATCCCCCCTATCACCGGTGCTGTTTAATATCTATCTTCGTCCTCTCTTTGATATTATCAGTAGCCAAGAACTACTCTATCACTCGTATGCAGACGACACGCAGTTGTACTTTCGCATCTGCCAAAAAAAGGATCATCATCTCAGATTAGAGAAATGTCTCTCTTCAATAGAAAACTGGATGACTAAGAGTTATCTCAAACTCAATAGCGCTAAAACAGAACTCTTTATGTTCAATGCCAGTCGGAAGAGACAACCGACAACTAACTGGACACCTTCGCCCATCCTGGGTCAGACCATCTCCCCTAGCTCCAAAGTCAAAAGTCTAGGAGTCACGTTTGACACCTTCATGACAATGGACGCACAAATAGGGTCAGTAGTCAGCGGGACGCACCATTTGATGCGCCTTCTACGCAGACTTATTCCATTTATTCCCAAAGAAGACATAGCAGTCGTGGTGGGAACAATCGTGAATTCCAGACTGGACTATGCAAATGCCCTTTACCTCGGGCTCCCCAAGTACCAAATCGCTCGTCTTCAAGTCGTACAGAATACGGCCGCTAGACTTGTGACTGGGAAAAAATCTTGGGAATCAATCTCACCTTCGCTGAGATCCCTTCACTGGTTGCCAGTGAAAGACAGAATTGCATTCAAAGCACTCTGCCTGACACATAAGTGCATCCATGGGAAGGCTCCTCGATATCTTTGCGACAAGATCAAAACGCACAATTGCAACCGCATTCTGCGATCCACCGACCAAAATCTGGTCAAGGTTCCTAAAACCAAATACAAGTCCAAAGGAGAAAGAAGGTTTGCTTTCCAGGGCCCCAGGCTTTGGAATGCTTTGCCAACCAGCATTCGGTTGGAGCAAAACCACCTGTCTTTCAGAAGGCAGATCAAAACCCTGCTTTTCTGAAAGGCATGAGACACTAACAACTAGCGCCCAGAAGCGATTCAGTTCGCATGTGCCGCGCTATATAAATTTTTCATTCATTCATTCATTCAATAGAAAAAAAGCATGACAAGTCCTCTTAAATATGAGAACGGGGGTCAAAAAGACCTCAGATCTCATACTTATACAAAAATGCAATAATAATAAAAAAAAGGTAATTTGGAGGGAAAAAAAAAACTTCTCGTTTAAGAGCATTGAGCAGAAGTGATGATCGACGTCGCTTCTACCAGTCAATACTATGGAGCCAGGTGGGGGCCATCTTCCCCTCACTCGGCAGCCAGCCAGACAGGGGAAATTACTTGATCACCTCCGCTGCTACTGGTAAGCGGCAGAGACAAGCCAGAGCGCTGCAGGAGTGGGGGGGGGGGGGCCCTCTCCCGCCACCGATAAGGCTGCATTCACACCTGAGCGTAGGGCGGTCGGTCGTTTTTTCGGGCGTTTTTTTTCGCGCGTATTCATGCTTATTTGCGCGTTTGCATACAGCGTCGTGCGACGTTTTTGTACTTCGGCGTTTCTTATTTTAGCCAATAGGAAAAATTATCATCTTTTCATCACTTGTTGCTATGTTGGTAGATTTTTTTTAATCTTCTGCATGGGCGACAAGTTCTATTGATTAAAGCGACGAAACGCCCATAGCAAACGCCCGTTGTCGCGCGATACGCTCAATACGCGCGTTTCCCATTACTTTCTATGGGGGGAAAAAAAACGCTCAAACGCCGCTGTCGCGCGATTTGCGCGACAAAAAAAGGTCCGGGACTTGTTTGAGCTTCGCGCGACAGGCGTTTGGGCGTTCAGGTGTGAACAGTCACCATAGGGAATAATGTTAATTCTCCCCTCTGGCGTTTGTGAGCAGTGCGCTTCAGGCGTAAAAACGCCTAGGTGTGAATGGGGCCTAAAAGATCTTGTGGCAAACCTTCGGCCTTGAATTTACCACAGGTGGACTCCAATCAAGTTGTAGAAACATCTCAAGGATGATCAGTGGAAACAGGATGCACCTGAGCTCAACTTTGAGTGTCATGGCAAAGGCTGTAAATACTTCTGTACATGTGATTTTTTTTTTTGTTATAAATTTGCAAAGATTTCAAACAGATTTCTTTCACATTGGCATTATGGGATATTGTTTGTAGAATTTTGAGGAAAATAATGGATTTAATCTATTTTCGAAAAAGGCTGTAACACTACAAAATGTGGAAAAAGTAAAGCAATGTTTGTACTTTCCGAATGCACTGTATTTCAATTGGTTCAGGCGAACTTTGATTCTATTGGGTAAAGAAAACAGGTTAAAAATCTGTGATGAGGACGGCGGAGGGAGTTTGATGGTTAATGATTCTTACTCTGAATGGTCCAAGGTTATCAGTGGTGTACCCCAAGGTTCAGTGCTGGGACCCTTACTTTTTAATATATTTATAAATGATATTGGGTCTGAGATCAAAAGTAACATTTCTGTCTTTGCAGATGACACCAAGCTATGCAGTGGAAAAACGTCCTTACCGGATGTCTCCAATTTACAAGCCGACCTCAATGCTCTGTCTGATTGGCAACTATGTGGCAGATGTGGTTTAATGTTGATAAATGTAAAGTTATGCACTTGGGGGCTAAGAATATGCATGCATCATACATGCTAGGGGGAGTACAACTGGGGGGATCTGTAGTGGAGAAGGATCTGGGGGTTTTAGTTGATCATAAGCTCAATAATAGCATGCAATGCCAAGCTGCGGTTTCCAAAGCGAGTAAAGTCCTTTCTTGTATTAAGAGAGGTATGGACTCCAGAGAGAGATATAATTTTGCCCCTGTACAAATCATTAGTAAGACCTCATCTGGAATATGCAGTTCAGTTTTGGGCCCCAGTTCTCAAGAAGGATATTGGGGAACTGGAGAAAGTGCAGAGAAGGGCAACCAAACTGATAAGAGGCATGGAGGAGCTCAGCTATGAGGAAAGACTATAGGAACTAAATGTATTAACTCTGGAGAAGAGGAGAATATGGGGGGGGGGGGTATGATCAACATGTACAAATATATACAGGGAGTGCAGAATTATTAGGCAAATTAGTATTTTGACCACATCATCCTCTTTATGCATGTTGTCTTACTCCAAGCTGTATAGGCTCGAAAGCCTACTACCAATAAAGCATATTAGGTGATGTGCATCTCTGTAATGAGAAGGTGTGTGGTCTAATGGCATCAACACCCTATATCAGGTGTGCATAATTATTAGTCAACTTCCTTTCCTTTGGCAAAATGGGTCAAAAGAAGGACTTGACAGGCTCAGAAAAGTAAAAAATAGTGAGATATCTTGCAGAGGGATGCAGCACTCTTAAAATTGCAAAGCTTCTGAAGCGTGATCATCGAACAATCAAGCGTTTCATTCAAAATAGTCAACAGGGTCGCAAGAAGCGTGTGGAAAAACCATGGCGCAAAATAACTGCCCATGAACTGAGAAAAGTCAAGCGTGCAGCTGCCAATATGCCACTCGCCACCAGTTTGGCCATATTTCAGAGCTGCAACATCACTGGAGTGCCCAAAAGCACAAGGTGTGCAATACTCAGAGACATGGCCAAGGTAAGAAAGGCTGAAAGACGACCACCACTGAACAAGACACACAAGCTGAAACGTCAAGACTGGGCCAAGAAATATCTCAAGACTGATTTTTCTAAGGTTTTATGGACTGATGAAATGAGAGTGAGTCTTGATGGGCCAGATGGATGGGCCCGTGGCTGGATTGGTAAAGGGCAGAGAGCTCCAGTCCGACTCAGACGCCAGCAAGGTGGAGGTGGAGTACTGGTTTGGGCTGGTATCATCAAAGATGAGCTTGCGGGGCCTTTTCGGGTTGAGGATGGAGTCAAGCTCAACTCCCAGTCCTACTGCCAGTTTCTGGAAGACACCTTCTTCAAGCAGTGGTACAGGAAGAAGTCTGCATCCTTCAAGAAAAACATGATTTTCATGCAGGACAATGCTCCATCACACGCGTCCAAGTACTCCACAGCGTGGCTGGCAAGAAAGGGTATAAAAGAAGAAAAACTAATGACATGGCCTCCTTGTTCACCTGATCTGAACCCCATTGAGAACCTGTGGTCCATCATCAAATGTGAGATTTACAAGGAGGGAAAACAGTACACCTCTCTGAACAGTGTCTGGGAGGCTGTGGTTGCTGCTGCACGCAATGTTGATGGTGAACAGATCAAAACACTGACAGAATCCATGGATGGCAGGCTTTTGAGTGTCCTTGCAAAGAAAGGTGGCTATATTGGTCACTGATTTGTTTTTGTTTTGTTTTTGAATGTCAGAAATGTATATTTGTGAATGTTGAGATGTTATATTGGTTTCACTGGTAAAAATAAATAATTGAAATGGGTATATATTTTTTTTTTGTTAAGTTGCCTAATAATTCTGCACAGTAATAGTAGTCACCTGCACACACAGATATCCCCCTAAAATAGCTAAAACTAAAAACAAACTAAAAACTACTTCCAAAAATATTCAGCTTTGATATTAATGAGTTTTTTGGGTTCATTGAGAACATGGTTGTTGTTCAATAATAAAATTAATCCTCAAAAATACAACTTGCCTAATAATTCTGCACTCCCTGTAAGGGGTCCATATAGTGAACTTGGTGTTGAGTTATTCACTTTACAGTCAACACTGAGGACAAGGGGGCACTCTTTACGTCTAGAGGAAAAGAGATTTCATCTCCAAATACGGAAAGATTTCTTCACAGTAAGAGCTGTGAAAATGTGGAACAGACTCCCTCCAGACGTGGTTCTGGCCAGCTCAGTAGATTTCTTTAAGAAAGGCCTGGATTCTTTCCTAAATGTACCGTAATAATATAACTGGGTACTAAGATTTGTAGGTAAAGTTGATCCAGGGAAAATCCGATTGCCTCTCTGGGGATCGGGAAGGAATTTTTTCCCCTGTTGTAGTAAATTGGAACATGCTCTGCTGTTTTTTTTTGCCTTCCTCTGGATCAACTGTGGGTATGGAGTTGGGTGTATGGGATTGTACTGTGTTTTTTTTTTGTTTGTTTATTTTTTTTGTGGTTGAACTGGATGGACTTGTCTTTTTTCAACTTGAATAACTATGTAACTATGTCAGGCACCGTACAGAGGAGGCCAGCATCGGTGCCCCCATTAGGGGTGTAGAGAGGAGTGTGAAGGAGAGCATGTCTTGCCATATTAGAGACGCATTGTTTAGCACACCATGAGGCATCCTTTTTTGGGGAATATCACATTGGACATCAAGGTAACAGACATCTATTAGGCAGCATTTTACTTTACCTTATGGGTATTAGAAAGGAAGTAGGGGGGGGGGGGGCAGCACTGTTTGATATACATATGTATGGAGATGCCCTGTGAATATTTATAAGCAGGATTTTATTTTGGGGAGTTCCTATAGAAAAGCCTTCTTCATTTGTTTTTGCAGTGATCTTGGAGTATACTTTTGGTCAGGAATATTGATATAAGTATTTCAAGCAGATTTAAAAATATATGGAGATGTTATTGTATATTCTGCAGTCCCATTTTTGACCCATATAACTCTATGCATTGTAATTCCTCTTACACATAGATACTACTCCACGTTGGTGTACATTTTTAATACCTGTGGTTGCCATCCTTATATACACCCCCCCCCCACAAGGGATTTTTAACTAGCAGGTTGGTGCCCCCTTGTGGCTTACTAGTCAGACCTATAGCAACAAGAGGATGATGTGTCATATTTACCTGCTCATGCTCCTCTCACTAGTTCTCCTTTTTCCTTGTGCTCCCTCATACCTGCCCCCAGGGCAAGTGGGCAATTTTTTATGTGGTGGCCAGGCTGATGTCAGACATGCCTGGATTGGATTGGTCAGTATACCATTGCAGTTGTTTAAAATGGCATTTTATGTTGTACCATTTAATTTTAGATACTGTTACGAATGTATCTTGTTGTTTTCAGACTTATTACATTGCTGCCTTCTTCACTCCCCTCTCCTGAAGAAGCGGAATAATCTCCGAAAGGCGTCAAATTGGGAGTCCTTCAACTTTCTCCCCTTGGACAATTTTTACAGAACTATGAAATGTAACCTAGCTATACATTGTATTGTTTAACCTGTAATAGGTGTTGATGGCAACATGAGAAGTCCATCCAGGGGACATATATTTTATACATTGAAACACACAAGAGCTTGTAATGTAATGTTTTTATTATTGTTGGAATAAAGATGATTATTTTAAGAATTAGTGTATGTATTATCCTAGTGCACCATTAAAGTCTATCATGCCCCATTATTCTTTTGTTTTTAGGACATGCAACTTTAGTTCTTACACGTGAACATAGTAAGAAAGAAAAAGCCACTGATATATTTCATGCCAGCTGGAACCAGTAATCAAGGGTTATCACATCTATATCAGAGCAGTAACTGCATGCAAGGTGCTACTAAATAAAGTTGCAAAAATTATTTTGAACTAGGGATGCACCAATACCATTTTTTTTTAACACCGAGTACTCGCCGATACCAATTACCGATGCCTATCACCAATATACATTTGTACTAAAGACATGTAGCAGAATACATTTTGGCCTAAAAACACAGTGGTGATCATAAAAAACAAAGTGCAAAAAAATAACTGATCCTAGGTGTTCGCGGACATCCAGTGGCGTGGGGGGGGGGGCACTGCCCTGGGCGCAAAATTTAGAGGGGCGCTGTCACAAGTGTGGAGAGGAGGGACCACCAACAAAAGATGGAACATATGCATAATGTCACCACTCCAGGCTTTACCTGTCATTATCCAGCACACTCTCCTCTTCCCTACAGCCACCGCTGTCTCACACAGTGGATCATGTGACCAGATTGGAGCTAGCTGAATATAGGTAAGTCCATGGGTCAGAGAGGTGCAAATTACTTGCCTTGCCCCAGGCACTAACAACCCACGCTATGACACTGTTCGGCCGCTAGCGGTGCGGTATTAACCCACGCTAGCGGCCGAAAAAGGGTTAATACTGCCCACAATGCACCTCTGCAGAGGCGCAATGCTGGCGGTATTACCACGGTGTCCCATTGTTTTCAATGGGAAGGAGCGGTATACACACTGCTCCTCTCACTGCTCCAAAGATGCTGCTTGCCAGAATTCTAAACCGAGATTTCATCTTCCCTCGATGTTCTATCTTGTGAGGAGAAAATTCATGTCTGTAGGCCGGAGGGACGCCGTGGGAAGGGGACAGAGGGACTACATCTCCCAGCAAGCTCTGTCCGCATGGGGAACTACAACTCCCAGCATGCACTGTGTATGTAATGGCTTCAGCTCCCAGCCTGGAATAAGATGTTACAGGACTATATGTCCCAGCATGATTTTTTCTATAGATGTACTACAGGTCCCAGCAATCTCTACATACCCCAGCCGGCTCCCCTCCCCCTCCTCAGGGGTAATTTTACCCCACACTCCTCTCCCACCAAGGGTGGTGGGTCCCCTCCCCCCAGGATAAGGGTGGGCCTGCGGGGGAGGGGAGAAGGGCGGTGGGACTGGGGGGGTGCAATCCCCCATGAGGAGGGGGAGGGGAGCAGGCTGGGATATGTAGAGATCACTGGGACCTGTAATATCTCCATAGAAAAAATCATGCTGGGATATGTAGTCCCACAGCATCTTATTCCAGGCTGAGAGCTGAACCCCCAGTACTTACACAGTACATGCTGGGAGGTGTAGTTCCCCATGCGGACAGATTGCTGGGAGTTGTAGTTCCCTTAGAGCCTGAGCAGAGGCGGCAGATTACACAGACACGTCGTGACCCACCTGTAGTCTGGACAATGGCTCCTCCCTCTGGAGCTCTGTGTGGGGGATTGTCCCTCCTCCCCCGCTCTCCACACACCAACACCCACATCGCCACTCACTTACCACCGAGGGTGGGGCTCCAATTGCCCGCTCTCCCCCACACACAGGGCTGATCCAGGAAATATTCAATTGCCTCTCGAGGGATCAGGAAGGAATTTTTTCCCCAGCTGGAGCACATTGGATCATGCTTTGCTGGGGTTTTTCGCCTTCCTGTGGATCAACTGCCTCAAAACCCAATACACCCACTCATCAACCTCCAAGAGGGGATGCTACCACCCTTGGTATGGGGTGAGTGTGGCCAGTGGAACTTCCCCCCAAGTTTCATCTGTCCACACTCCCCCACGCCCAGCATAATGGTACTACCCCCTGGCCCCACCATCTACCCCCAAGAGGGTCCAGAGAAAATGGGGTGCCTTGCAGATAAGTTGGGCTACATGCCCAGGTAAAAACAGGACTAACATTTATTTACTAACACACTGGTCAACATACAATGACTGGCATGCACTGACCTACACTAACAGACGACGTCCAGATGTACATAACTGACCGCTTCATGCTTTAGATAGATGCACACACACACACAACCACATTAGGAGAGAGTAGATCGCACACACAGATTATAGGATGAGGCCTACTACAAACATACATCCAACATTAGAAAAAGGATGACTAGCATCCAGTAGGGTAGCTTAGTGTAGTGGGTGTAGGTCCTGCCCTAGAAGAGTATACCTTGCCGTGGTGGGCAGGCTTGGAATCTCTTGGTCAACAGTGTGCCAGCAAACGGGCGAGAGGATCACTAGATCTTCACTTCTGGTCAATTGATTTTACCAAAGGACTCTTGGTTTAATCAGAGTATATATAGTTGGAAAAGGAAAAAATGTGTATAGGTCCAGGGCTGGACTGGGACAGAAATTTGGCCCTGGACTTCATCCAGACCAGCCCACTTTAATTTTAAGTGTCCCCCTTGCATCAGAGTCCCCCTTACATCAGTGTCTCCCCATCAGAGCCCCCCTTGCATCAGAGAGTCCCCCTTGCATCAGAGCTCCCCTTGTATCAGAGTATCCCCCATCAGAGTCTCCCTTGCATCAGAGTGTCCCCCATCAGAGTTTTTCTTGCATCAGAGTGTCCCCCATCAGAGTCCCCCTTGCATCAGAGTGTCCCCCCTTGCATCAGAGATCCCCCTTGCATTAGTGTCCCCCTTCAGTGTCCCCCCTTGCATCAGAGAGTCCCCCTTACATCAGAGTGCCCCCCTTGCATCAGAATGTCCCCCCCTTGCATCAGAGTGTCCCCCCTTGCACCAGAGAGCCCCCTTTCCATTAGAGTGTCCCCCCTTACATCAGAGTGTTCCCCCTTGCATCAGAGTGTCCCCCCTTGCATCAGTGTCCCCTCTTGTACCAGAGAGCCCCCTTTGCATTAGAGTGTCCCCCCCTTACATCAGAGTGTTCCCCCTTGCATCAGAGTGCCCCCCTTACATCAGTGTCCCCCCTTGTACCAGAGCGCCCCCTTTGACTGTTCTGCCTAGTAACAGGACAGTGATCTATTGCTCCCTGTGATCGGGAGCAGTGATCAGTGTTGTGTCACTGGTAGCCCATCCCTCACACAGTTAGAATCACTCCCCAGGACACACTTAACCCCTTCCCTGCCAGTGTCATTTACACAGTAATCAGTGCATTTTTATAGCACTGATAGCTGTATACAGTAAATGACAATGGTCCCAAAATAGTGTCAAAAGTGTCCGATGTGTCTGCCATAATGTCGCAGTCACAATAAAAATAAAAAAAACGCTGATCGCCGCCATTACTAGTAAAAATTTAAATTATTAATAAAAATGCCATAAAACTATCCCCTATTTTGTAGACGCTATAACTTTTGCGCAAAAATCAATATACGCTTATTGCAATTATTTTTTTTTACCAAAAATATGTAGAAAAATACATAATCGGCCTAAACTGATGAAGAATTTTTTTTGGGGATATTGGGCCAGATCCACAAAAACCTGGCGTAACTTAAAAAATCCCATTTAAGTTACACTGCCTTAAAATTTCTACCTAAGTGCCCGATCCACAAAGCACTTATCTAGAAATTTCAGGCTGTGTAACTAAAATTCCGCCGGCGCAAGGCGTTCCTATTCAAATGGGGCGAGTCCCATTTAAATGAGGCGCGCTCCCGCGCCGGCCGTACTGCGCATGCGCGAAGTTACGTTACGCCGAGTTTTGAGGATCGCGACGGCTTAAAAAAGTTGCGTCGGGAAAAAAAAAAAAAAATGACAGCGTCGCTCGGCATGCATTCCTGAGGGAAAACTCCATGCCAATTTTCAAAGAAAAAACCGGCATGGGTTCCCCCCCCAGGAGCATACCAGGCCCTTAGGTCTGGTATGGGTTGTAAGGAGACCCCCCTACGCCGAAAAATCGACGTAGGGGTCCCCCTACAATCCATACCAGACCCGTATCCAAAGCACGCTACCCGGCCGGTCAGGAAGGGAGTGGGGACGAGCGAGCGCCCCCCCCCTCCTGAGCCGTGCCAGGCCGCATGCCCTCAACATGGGGGGGTTGGGTGCTCTGGGGCAGGGGGGCGCACTGCGGGCCCCCCCACCCCAGAGCACCCTGTCCCCATGTTGATGAGGACAGGACCTCTTCCCGACAACCCTTGCCATTGGTTGTCGGGGTCTGCGGGCGGGGGCTTATCGGAATCTGGGAGTCCCCTCAAATAAGGGGGCCCCCAGATACCGGCCCCCCACCCTAAGTGAATGGATATGGGGTAGGCAAAAAGTTAAAGTTAGTAAACACACAACACAAGGGTTTTTAAAATAATTTATTATTCTGCTCCGGATGCCCCCCCCTGTCTTCTTTATTAGCTCTATTAGCAGGGGGGGCTTCTTCTTCCACTCTCCGGGGGGGGTTTCTTCTTCCGCTCTCCGGGGGGGGGCTTCTCCGCTCTCCGGGGGTCTTCTTCCATCTTCTCCCCTCTTCCGCTGTTGACTCGGCGAACCCCGGTTCTTCTGCAGATGTCCGGTGCCTTCTTCTTCAGCGCTGGCTGCCTGCTATCTTTGTGTGTTAGCTCAATTTCTAACAGGCAGCCGGCGCGGTCTTCTGTGACGTCAGGGTCTTCTCTTCCCTTCTTCCGATGTTGCCTCGTCGCCTGTTGTCGCTGTAATGATGGAAGCACGCCTTGCATCCCATTTATATAGGCATCACCGTCCCATCATGCTCCGGCAGGTACCCACATGGTGGGTGCCTACCCACGTGCACCCACCACGTGGGTACCTACCGGAGCATGATGGGACGGTGATGCCTATATAAATGGGATGCAAGGCGCGCTTCCATCATTACAGCGACAACAGGCGACGAGGCAACATCGGAAGAGGGGAGAAGAACAGAAGAGAAGACCCTGACGTCACAGAAGACCGCGCCGGCTGCCTGTTAGAAATTGAGCTAACACACAAAGATAGCAGGCAGCCAGCGCTGAAGAAGAAGGCACCGGACATCTGCAGAAGAACCGGGGTTCGCCGAGTCAACAGCGGAAGAGGGGAGAAGATGGAAGAAGACCCCCGGAGAGTGGAGAAGCCCCCCCCCCGGAGAGCGGAAGAAGAAACCCCCCCCCCCCGGAGAGTGGAAGAAGAAGCCCCCCTGCTAATAGAGCTAATAAAGAAGACAGGGGGGGCATCCGGAGCAGAATAATAAATTATTTTAAAAACCCTTGTGTTGTGTGTTTACTAACTTTAACTTTTTGCCTACAGGTGAATGGATAGGGGTACGATGTACCCCATATCCATTCACTTAGGGTGGGGGGCCGGTATCTGGGGGCCCCCTTATTTGAGGGGACTCCCAGATTCCGATAAGCCCCCGCCCGCAGACCCCGACAACCAATGGCAAGGGTTGTCGGGAAGAGGTCCTGTCCTCATCAACATGGGCACAGGGTGCTCTGGGGTGGGGGGGCCCGCAGTGCGCCCCCCTGCCCCAGAGCACCCAACCCCTCCATGTTGAGGGCATGCGGCCTGGCATGGCTCAGGAGGGGGGGGGCGCTCGCTCGTCCCCACTCCCTTCCTGACCGGCCGGGTAGCGTGCTTTGGATACGGGTCTGGTATGGATTGTAGGGGGGTCTCCTTACAACCCATACCAGACCTAAGGGCCTGGTATGCTCCTGGGGGGGAACCCATGCCGGTTTTGTTTTTACAAATTGCCGTGGAGTTCTCCCTCGGGAATGCATACCAAATGCCGTCGCTGGAATGGGCTTTTACATGGTGTGACTAGTTTACACTTTGTAACACCAGCCCTAGTTTTACACTTGCAAACTAAAACTTACGGCGAAAAAACGAAGCTGGAAAGCTTTGTGGATCGCCTTAAGTGCTAATTTGCATACTAGAAACGGCATTTCGACTCGAAATGCCCCCAGCGGCGGATGCGGTACTGCATCCTAAGATTAGGCAGTGTAATTCAATTACACATGCCGGATCTTCTGCCTAACTTTGGAAAAAGCCTTTTGAGGATCGTTTCCAAAGTTAGACACAGACTGAACAGCAGTTAAGTCTGCGTATCTCTTTTGAGGATCTGGCCCATTGTTTTATAGCAAAAAGTTCAACATTTTGGGGCTGATTTACCAAGCCTTTGCGCCATGAATCATGGAGCAAAGGCAGGAGTAACAGCCGTTTTGACATTTACTAAAGAAATACGCCGACAGAGCAGTGTATTTCTTTATTTACTATAATGCCTAGTGCGCCCAGGAGAGGGCGCATGGTGCGCCTCTATAGAGCTGGCGTACGGCATTTAAAAAAGTAAATAGAAGGAGTTTGGGCGGGAGTTTATTAGGGGGCGGGTGTGGGGTGCTGTGGGGAAGTGTAGTGACATGTGTTTGTCGATATTTTACGGGCCGAATTGAAAGTGAAAGTGATTTTTCTGAAAACATCGCAACACGTGGCAAGTACGCCTAAACACTCGGGGAGGTTTATTTGCATACTGCGCATGCGTGCGCGGCAATTACGTCCTCCCATGTACTTGGTAAATTCCAAGCGGCGTAGCTGTATTTGCGCTGGTTGATGGCCGAATTGTTTTCAGCTCACGCTGACCATGAAGGGGAACTCCGTGCCAAATTTCATACAAAAAAACGGCGTGGGTTCCCCTGCAGTGGCACATCAGGCCCTTCGGCTTGGTCTGGATCATAAGGGAGAAACCTACGCTGAAAAAAAACAGCGTGGGGTTCCCCCAAGATCCAGACCAAACCCTTATCCAAGCACGCAGTCTGGCCGGACAGGAATGGGTGTAGGGACGAGCGAGTGCCCCCCCTCCTGAGCCGTACCAGACCGCATGCCCTCAACATGGGGGAGTGTGTGCTTTGGGGCAGGGGGCACTGCCCCCCCACCCCAAAGCACTCTTGTCCCCATGTTGATAGGGACAAGGGCCTCTTTCCGACAACCCTTGCCGTTGGTTGTCGGGGTATGCGGGCGGGGGCTTATCGGAATCTGGGAGCCCCCTTCAATAAGGAGGCCCCCAGATGCCGGCCCCCCACCCTATGTGAATGAGTATGGGGTACATCATACCCCTACACATTCACCTGGGGGGGGGAGGAAATGTAAAGTAAAATAAAACACCACAACATTTTTTAAAATAATTTATTAGTCAGCTGGGGGGTCTTCTGCCGGCCCCCCCCCCCTTTCTTCTTTAAGCTCTTTTACAAGGGGGGTGTAGGCCCGGTCTTCTCTCTTCCGCCGGGACCCCAGGCTTCGTAGTTTTCTGCCGGGGGGGGGGGGGGGGGCGCCGGCAGAAATGATCAAAAAATTATTATTTAGTTTGGGGTTTAGTAAAGGCAAAGCCACTCTGCAGTAGAAGCGTAGTCGCTGAAAATCAGAGGGGAAGCACTGATGGTTTTAACATTCAATCCTGTAGAAGCAAATTGTTTTTTGTTTTCTTCCTTGCTTGTCCACTTGTAGTGCAAAGTGGATTTGCCTTTAGTAAATGGACCCCAAAGTCCAAGATCCCTAATAATTTGGGGTGTACACAGCAAAATGCTAGAGTGCAATTTACATAATAAGAAACTATTTAGATTGATCTCTGTGTCCCCAAGAAAAGATATTAGTAAGGTTTTACCCTCACTTTCTGTTTGGCTATGTAACAAGAAGTGAATGAATTTGAATTAGAAAGTGACAACATTTGTGAGGTGTCTTCACCCTATCAGGGGTGCAGACATCCCTAAAAAAAATAGCAGATGATACTTATTTGCTAATTAAGAAACATTTTTATTTGGGTGGTGTTTGTGGGGGGCCCTAACACACACATTCATACATATTAGCAATGCTGTATCCTTGCCTATTGGCATGGTTATATTTTCTTAGTCCTCTCAATAAAATTCTCAGAAATTTGTGCATTAAGGAGAACTATAATCAACACTTTTTTTTTCTTTCATTTTGGATGGAGGGGGGGAGGGTTATAGCCCCTGTCAGTTTATTTTGTACCATCCCTGTCCAATTGGGGAGATTTGCCTTCACTTCCTGCCCCATAGCCAAACAGGAAGTGAGAGAAAAACTATGTAAATTAAGGGAATCCAGTGCCTCCCCTCCCCCCCAGAACTAGTGTGTGTGTGTCCCGAAAATGTCTGGGCGGGTCCTAAAAAAACAGGGTGTGGCCTTGACAGGAAGTGTGGGTTATTTTTCCATTAGGAGGTGCAGAAGTTTAGTCAGGCCTAGGGCAGCACAAAACCTAAAATATACTAATGCATATTAGGGCTTATTTAGACAGGATCCGATTTACAGCATGTTTTTATGTTGTGGGAGGAAGCCCAGGCAGGCACAGGGAAAACATGCAAACTCCAGGCAGACGGTGTCACGGGCGGGATTCGAACCAGCGACCCTTTTTGCTGCTAGGTGAAAGTACTATCCACTACACCACTGTGCTGAACGAACATGAACGCGGCTGAAAGGATGAGATCAGTGTTTTTTTTTTCGATCTCATGCTTTCCAGCCTGGAGGATAGATGTGGGGTCTTATTGACCCCTCCTCTCTCCATAAGGAGGACCTGTCACACACTAGTCCTATTAGAAGGGATGTTTACATTCCTTGTAATAGGAATAAAAGTGATCCAAAAAATAAAAAAAAGGACAAAAAAGTGCAAAAATAAAAATATTACGTAAAAAATTTTTTTTTTAAATGCCCCTGTCCCTAGTAGCTCGCACTCAGAAGCAAACACGCATGTAAGTCCCACCCACATATGTAAACACTGTTCAAACCACACATGTGAGGTATTGAGGCGTGCGTTAGAGCGAGAGCAATAATTCTAGCCCTAGACCTCCTCTGTAACTCTGAACCGGTAACCTGTAAAAAAAATTCAAGCTTCGCCTATGGAGATTGTTAAGTCCCGAAGTTTGGTGCCATTCCATGAGTGTGTGCAATATTAAAGCGTGACAAGTTAGGTATCTATTTACTCGGTGTAACATCATCTTTCATATTATCCCTAAAAATTGGGCTAACTTTACTGCTTTGTTATTTTTTAATTCATGAAACCGTTTTTTTTTGGGCCAAAAAAAAAAGGCGTTTGAAAAATTATTGCGCAAATACCGTTGGAAATAAAATAAAAAATGACCGCCACTTTTTTCCCTAGGGTGTCTGCTAAAAAAATATATACAATGTTTGGGGGTCCTGAGTAATTTCTCAGGATCAAAATATAATTTTTACATGAAGGGGAGAAGTGCCAGAAAAGGCGCGGTATGGAAGTGGTTAAAGTGAAATAATAAAAGTGAAATATTCCTTTAAATTTCCTACGGGGGGGGGGGGGGTATAACATGCCTGTGAAGCGCATGTTTCCCGTGCTTAGAACTGTCCCTGTACAAGATGTCATTTCTGAAGTGAAAAAAAAAGTAATTTAAAAGTAATCATGGCTATAAAGAATACGGTTGTCAGGGACTTACCTTCCAGCCTCATTCATCCTCGTTTCTGAGGAAACAACAGGGTTCCTCCATGTTGACACACCGCAGCACTTCCCGCATGCCTGCGCGTGCGCAACGGGGGCGCGCACGTGCACAACGGGCGTGCGCGCGTGCACGATAGCGGGAGCGCGCGTGTGCACGTTTTTGGCGCCAAAGCACACTTTAAAAGCCATTGCTGGACTCAAACACATTGCTGCCTGATCTGCAGTTTTGGAGTGAACTTGCACTTGAAACCTGATCCTGAAACCTGATCCTGAAACCTGATCCTGAATTACTGACTGAACCTTGACCCGGCTTGTTGACTATCCGTATCTCTCTAATCCCTGACTCCGGCTTGTTTGACTACCCTTCTGATTGGACCCACCATTGCCAGACCCACCTGCTTGCACCACGACTACGCTTCAGTTACCTGCATCTGAACCATCTGATTATCCGTTGTGACCCGGCTTGCCTGACCCTGCTGTTTCTTGCTTCCTATTTATCTGATTTCTTCATCAGCTTGTTGCCATTGCAGTCGTATCACCTGTCAGGGTCGCTGACCCCCTCTTCTGCCTCAGTGCCGTCTGCACCTTCCCGCCAGAGAGACTCAGCCACCTACATCTATTCATCACTGCATCGGCACTCCTACCCCGCTGTGCTCCGAGTCCGCTGTTCCCACTTCAGTGGCTCGTGAAGCAGAGCTGTAAGAGAGGCCTCCTACAACCAGACTCTAAACATACCAGGTACGTAACAGTATCAGGCAGCCATGACAGAGTCTGCAGGAGTTGCCCCAGCGATGGAGGAGATATGCAAGCATCTATCATCCCTCACTCAAGCGGTTAAAAACTTGCAAGATGGCTACCTGAGATTGGAAGGACAGGTCCAGAACCTAGCCGTTCCTGGAGATGCCCCAGCACCTTCCACTAGGTCTTCATCAGCCACTGCTGCTCCGTCTGTGGTAATGTTACCACCTGAACCCAGGGTTCCTATGCCCGAACGATTCACAGGGGATCGCTCTAAATTCCGGGACTTTCGGAACGCATGTCAGTTATATTTTGCCCTGCAACCCCGAACATTCTCACTAGAGGCCACGAAAGTGGGGTTTGTCGTTTCCCTGCTTCAAGGGGAACCCCAAAAATGGGCACATCGGTTGCTAGAGGATAATGGCCCTCAGACAGAGACTTTGCTGAACTTCTTCCAGACCATGGCCCAACTTTACGACGATCCCCAGAGGACTGCCACGGCTGAAACCGCTTTACTTGCACTTCAACAAGGCCGCCGAGCGGTCGAGGATTATGTAACCGATTTTCGTCGTTGGAGTGCAGATACTCAATGGAACAGCGCAGCTCTGCGCCACCAATTTCGCTTAGGCTTGTCAGAACCCCTGAAGGATGAACTAGCCCGCATTGGGGTACCTGAAACCCTAGACGAACTTATCACTAAGGCCGTGCAAATTGATCGGCGACTAAGGGAACGCCGGGCAGAGCGTTCTTCCCAACAAGGTCGCCCAGTATGGGTCACTGCTCGGGCCCCCTTACCCGCTTCTCGTTACCGACCACCTACTCCTCCGAATTCTACTGATCCGTCTATGGACACTTCCGAACCAATGCAATTAGGTGTGATGCGACCTACTCTCACTCCGGAAGAACGCACACGTCGTCGCCAGTTGAACCTGTGTCTCTACTGCGGCGAGACCGGCCATTACGTGTATAACTGCCCCGTCAAGATACGTAAGTTCAAGTCTTCAGCTCCTATTAATATTTCAGCCATTTCTGCCAACACCACCCACCTTGCTCTCTCCCTTTCGTTACAGCTTCCGGAAAAGACGGTGTTGGTCAACGCTATCGTTGATTCAGGCGCATGCAGCTGTTTTATTGATTCCACTTTTGCTGATCTCCATAATATACCTTTACGTAAAAAGGACTTTAGACTTTCTGTCTTTTTGGCCGACGGCTCACACATCAAGTCTGGTCAGGTAACACAAGAAACGCTTCCCCTACCTGCTACTACTTCTCTCCAACACAAGGAACTGTTAATTTTGGATGTCATTTCATCTCCTTTGTTCCCAGTAATTTTAGGCATACCTTGGCTCCGGGCACACAACCCCCAAGTTGACTGGATATCTGGAAGAATCACCTTCCCTTCTTACTACTGTCAGGAACACTGCCTGCCCAGACCGTCCAACCCATCTCCTACCCTGATGTGTTTAAATGCCGATCCCAGTCTGCTTCAGTCCGTTCCAAAACCATATCATGGATTCCTTGATGTGTTTAGCAAGAAAGGAGCTGATTCTCTTCCGCCTCATCGGCCATATGACTGTCCGGTTGAGCTCCTTCCTGGGGCTGAGATCCCCTTTGGGCGGATTTTTCCACTTTCCGAGAAGGAACAGGACGCCTTAAAAATTTATCTTGATGAAAATTTGGATAAAGGATTCATCCGTCCGTCCACTTCGCCAGCAGGCGCCGGAATATTTTTTGTCACAAAAAAAGACCAAACTCTTCGTCCCTGTGTTGATTATCGGGAACTTAACAACATCACTGTAAAGAATCGCTATCCCCTGCCCCTAATACCTGAACTTTTTCAAAAATTACGATCTGCCGTTATTTTCACTAAACTGGACCTGAGGGGAGCGAATAACTTGATACGCATCAGGGACGGCGATGAATGGAAGACAGCGTTTCGCACAAGATATGGACACTATGAGTACTTGGTAATGCCCTTTGGCCTATGTAATGCCCCTGCTACATTTCAACACTTTGTTAACGATGTATTTAGAGACTTCCTAGACATCTTTGTTATTGTTTATTTGGACGATATCCTGTTTTTTTCCTGTTCCCTGGAAGAGCACCGAGTGCACGTTTGCAAGGTCCTGAATCGTCTCCGCCTGCACAGCTTGTATGCAAAAGTAGAGAAATGCGAGTTCGAGCGACTAACTATCCAATTCCTAGGTCTAGTGATTTCTCCAACCGGAATTGAAATGGATCCGAAAAAAGTATCCGCCATCCTAGACTGGCCAACACCCTTGGATAAAAAAGGGGTACAACGTTTTATTGGGTTCGCAAATTTTTATAGGAAATTTATTAAAAACTTCTCTACGATAGTGGCTCCCATTACTCAACTCACTAAGCAGAATCTTCGTTTCCGATGGAATCCTGAAGCTCAAAAGGCCTTTGATACCCTGAAGGGACTCTTTACATCCGCTCCAATCCTCAGTCATCCCAATCCAGCGTTGCCTTTCCTCCTTGAGGTAGATGCCTCTGAAGTGGCGGTAGGGGCTGTCATCTCACAACGCTCAGGGGACAAGGATTTAATGCATCCAGTAGGATTCTATTCCCGAAAGCTCTCCCCCGCAGAGAGGAATTACGACGTGGGGGATCGAGAACTGTTGGCAATCAAAACCGCCTTAGAGGAGTGGAGATACTTACTTGAAGGCGCTGCTCATCCTGTATTGATCTACACAGATCACAAAAATTTGGAGTATCTAAGGACAGCTAAACGGCTAAAACCTCGACAAGCCCGTTGGGCTCTCTTCTTTTCTCGCTTTTGTTTTCATATTACTTATCGACCTGGATCCAAGAATGTTAAACCAGACGCATTATCCCGAATGCATGACAACCCGAAGGACACATCCATTCCAGACACCATCCTTCTGGATGGCAACTTTCTACTTTTGCATACCGATCTGCTTTCCACGATCAGAGAAGCATCTTCCGAATCTTCCAAACCCCCCAATATCTCGTTAACTTCCAGAGACGGTTTATTTTGGAGAGGGAGTCAAGTTTTTGTACCGGAGAATACCCGAGTGGAAGTTCTAAAACTTCTCCATGACCACCCGTTAGCGGGGCACTTCGGAGTTCGTAAAACCCTCGAATTAGTGCGACGCACTTTCTGGTGGCCTGACTTAGAGGACTTTTGTAAGAAATATATCAACTCTTGCCCCATCTGCAATCGGAACAAGACATCCAGAAAACAAGCCTGGGGTCTATTAAAACCTCTACCTGTGCCCAATAGACCTTGGGAAATGATTGCAATGGACTTTATTGTGGAACTTCCCTGTTCCGAAGGATGTACAGCAATCTTTGTGATTGTAGATCGTTTTACCAAGATGGCTCACTTCCTTCCTTTGAAAAATACACCTTCTGCTGCTGAAACTGCTCGCGTTTTTATCAAAGAAATCGTCAGGCTACATGGAGTACCTTCCAATATTGTCTCCGACAGAGGGGTCCAGTTTACCTCTCGGTTCTGGAAAGCCCTTTGTGAGAAGTTACAAATTAAGCTTTCTCTGTCTTCAGCCTACCATCCCCAAACCAATGGGCAAACCGAAAGAACAAACCAAACCTTAGAACAATATATCAGATGCTTTACAACTTTTTCTCAAGATGATTGGGTCTCGCTGCTACCTCTAGCAGAATTTGCATACAACAATGCCAAACACTCAGCTACCGGGCAATCCCCTTTTTTCTCTAATTATGGTTTTAATTTAACATTTTTGCCAGATTTCTTTTCAGAATCAGCAGTTCCAGCGGTTCAAGATATCTTGGAATTTTTTAAACGTAACAACCAGGTATTACGCGAAGCAATAACCAAGGCTCAAGCTGACGGCAAGAGATTCTTCGACAAGGGAAGAAGGGGAGAGTTGGATCTCAAACCGGATGATCAGGTATGGCTGTCCACTAATAACCTAAGATTACCTTGCCCGTCTAAGAAGTTGGCACCTAAGTTCATGGGACCCTTCCCGGTTAAGAGGAAAATTAATTTAGCCTCATATGAACTGTCTCTACCTAATTCCCTGAAAATACATCCTGTATTTCATGTTTCTCTACTCAAACCTGCAGCCCCTGATCCCTTCCCTAACAGAGGATCCAAGCCTCCTGAACCTGTCCAGATCGATGGTTGTGAAGAGTACGTAGTGGAAACTATATTGGACTGCAGAAAGCGACAAGGACAAAACCAGTTTCTGGTCAAGTGGAAGGGGTATGGCCCAGAAGATAACTCTTGGGAACCTGAAGGTAATCTACACGCCAAGAAGTTATTACGTGCCTTTTTTCTATCTCACCCAGACAAAAAGGCCCGACTGGGCATCCGGAGGCTGCCCCTTGGGGGGGGGGGCAATGTCAGGGACTTACCTTCCAGCCTCATCCATCCTCGTTTCTGAGGAAACAACAGGGTTCCTCCATGTTGACACACCGCAGCACTTCCCGCACGCCTGCGCGTGCGCAACGGGGGCGCGCACGTGCACAACGGGCGTGCGCGCGTGCACGATAGCGGGAGCGCGCGTGTGCACGTTTTTGGCGCCAAAGCACACTTTAAAAGCCATTGCTGGACTCAAACACATTGCTGCCTGATCTGCAGTTTTGGAGTGAACTTGCACTTGAAACCTGATCCTGAAACCTGATCCTGAAACCTGATCCTGAATTACTGACTGAACCTTGACCCGGCTTGTTGACTATCCGTATCTCTCTAATCCCTGACTCCGGCTTGTTTGACTACCCTTCTGATTGGACCCACCGTTGCCAGACCCACCTGCTTGCACCACGACTACGCTTCAGTTACCTGCATCTGAACCATCTGATTATCCGTTGTGACCCGGCTTGCCTGACCCTGCTGTTTCTTGCTTCCTATTTATCTGATTTCTTCATCAGCTTGTTGCCATTGCAGTCGTATCACCTGTCAGGGTCGCTGACCCCCTCTTCTGCCTCAGTGCCGTCTGCACCTTCCCGCCAGAGAGACTCAGCCACCTACATCTATTCATCACTGCATCGGCACTCCTACCCCGCTGTGCTCCGAGTCCGCTGTTCCCACTTCAGTGGCTCGTGAACCAGAGCTGTAAGAGAGGCCTCCTACAACCAGACTCTAAACATACCAGGTACGTAACAACGGTCATTGCTCATAAAAAAAAAAATGCGTGGGGGTCCCCCCAAATTCAATTACCAGGCCCTTCAGGTCTGGTGTGGATATTAAGGGGAACCTTAATAGAAGGTGACTTGTAGGATGTCGCCCACACTCAGACTCCAGAAGAGTGTGTCGTCCACACTCAGACTCCAGAAGAGTGTGTCGTCCACACTCAGACACCAGAAGAGTGTGTCGCCAACACTCAGGTTCCTAAAGAGTGTGTCGCCAACACTCAGACTCCAAAAGAGTGTGTCGCCCACACTCAGGTTCCAGAAGAGTGTGTGGCCAACACTCAGACTCCAGAAGAGTGTGTTGCCCACACTCAGGTTACAGAAGAGTGTGTGGCCAACACTCAGACTCCAGAAAAGTGTGTTGCCCACACTCAGGTTACAGAAGAGCGTGTCGCCAACACTCAGACTCCAGAAGAGTGTGTCGCCCACTCTCAGACTCCAGAAGAGTGTGTCGCCCACTCTAAGACTCCAGAAGAGTGTGTCTTCCACGTTCAGACTCCAGAAGAGGGTGTCGTCCACGTTCAGACTTCAGAAGAGGGTGTCATCCACGTTCAGATTTCAGAACAGTGTGTTGCCCACATTCAGACTCCAGAAGAGTGTGTCTCCCACGTCCAGTCTCCAGAAGAAAGTGACGCTAACTTTGAGACTCCAGTAGAGTGTAATGTGCACATTGGGACTGTACCAGACATTGAGACTCCACCAAAATGCCAGGTGAACCATGGGAACATCTCCTCCGGTGAAGATGGGGGCAAGGTTACAAGAAGGGATAAGCAGATACTGGTGGTAGGGGATTCAATGATTAGAGGGACAGAGAGGGCAATCTGTCACAAAGACCGTCACCTCCGAACAGTATGTTGTTTACCAGGCGCTCGGGTTCGGGACATTGCAGATCGGATGGAAAGATTGTTGCGTGGGGCTGGAGAGGACCCAGCTGTTTTGGTACATATTGGTACCCATGACAAAATTAGAGGAAGATGGAGCATCCTACAAAATGATTTCAGGGACATAGGGACTATGTTGAAAAAAAGGACCTCCAAGGCAGTATTTTCAGAAATACTGCCTGTACCTCAAGCCACACCAGAAAGGCATCAGGAGCTTAGAGAGCTTAACAAGTGGCTGAAGAACTGGTGCAGAGAAGAGGCGTTTGGCTTCATGGAGAACTGGGCTGACTTTGCGGTCAATTAACGGCTCTATAGCAGGGATGGACTGCACTTAAATGGGAGGGGCTTTTTTGGGAGTGAAGATTGCCAACAAGTTGGAAGAAATTGTTCAGACTCCAGAAGAGTGTGTCGCCCACACTCAGGTTACAGAAGAGTGTGTGGCCAACACTCAGACTCCAGAAGAGTGTGTTGCCCACACTCAGGTTACAGAAGAGTGTGTGGCCAACACTCAGACTCCAGAAGAGTGTGTTGCCCACACTCAGGTTACAGAAGAGTGTGTGGCCAACACTCAGACTCCAGAAAAGTGTGTTGCCCACACTCAGGTTACAGAAGAGCGTGTCGCCAACACTCAGACTCCAGAAGAGTGTGTCGCCCACTCTCAGACTCCAGAAGAGTGTGTCGCCCACTCTAAGACTCCAGAAGAGTGTGTCTTCCACGTTCAGACTCCAGAAGAGGGTGTCGTCCACGTTCAGACTTCAGAAGAGGGTGTCATCCACGTTCAGATTTCAGAACAGTGTGTTGCCCACATTCAGACTCCAGAAGAGTGTGTCTCCCACGTCCAGTCTCCAGAAGAAAGTGACGCTAACTTTGAGACTCCAGTAGAGTGTAATGTGCACATTGGGACTGTACCAGACATTGAGACTCCACCAAAATGCCAGGTGAACCATGGGAACATCTCCTCCGGTGAAGATGGGGGCAAGGTTACAAGAAGGGATAAGCAGATACTGGTGGTAGGGGATTCAATGATTAGAGGGACAGAGAGGGCAATCTGTCACAAAGACCGTCACCTCCGAACAGTATGTTGTTTACCAGGCGCTCGGGTTCGGGACATTGCAGATCGGATGGAAAGATTGTTGCGTGGGGCTGGAGAGGACCCAGCTGTTTTGGTACATATTGGTACCCATGACAAAATTAGAGGAAGATGGAGCATCCTACAAAATGATTTCAGGGACATAGGGACTATGTTGAAAAAAAGGACCTCCAAGGCAGTATTTTCAGAAATACTGCCTGTACCTCAAGCCACACCAGAAAGGCATCAGGAGCTTAGAGAGCTTAACAAGTGGCTGAAGAACTGGTGCAGAGAAGAGGCGTTTGGCTTCATGGAGAACTGGGCTGACTTTGCGGTCAATTAACGGCTCTATAGCAGGGATGGACTGCACTTAAATGGGAGGGGCTTTTTTGGGAGTGAAGATTGCCAACAAGTTGGAAGAAATTGTTCAGACTCCAGAAGAGTGTGTCGCCCACATTCAGACTCCAGAAGAGAAGTGCTGTCTAAAAATTTAAAGGGGGCGCTGTCACAAGTGTGGAGAGGGGGGAGCACCAACAACAGATGGAGCCGAAAAAGGGTTAATACTGCCCACAATGCTCCTCTGCAGAGGCGCATTGCTGGCGATATTACCGCGGTGTCCCATTGTTTTCAATGGGAAGGAGCGGTATACACACTGCTCCTCTCACTGCTCCAAAGATGCTGCTTGCCAGAATTCTAAACCGAGATTTCATCTTCCCTCGACGTTCCATTTTGTGAGGAGAAAATTCATGTCTATAGGCTGGAGGGACGCCGTGGGAAGGGGACAGAGGGACTACATCTCCCAGCAATCTCTGTTCGCATGGGGAACTACAACTCCCAGCATTCACTGTGTATGTAATGGGGCTTCAGCTGCCAGCCTGGAATAAGATGTTACAGGACTATATGTCCCAGCATGATTTTTTCTATAGATGTACTACAGGTCCCAGCAATCTCTACATACCCCAGCCTGCTCCCCTCCCCCTCCTCAGGGGTAATTTCACCCCACACTCCTCTCCCACCAAGGGTGGTGGGTCCCCTCCCCCCAGGATAAGGGTGGGCCGGTTGGGCCTGCGGGGGAGGGGTAAAGGGCGGTGGGAGATGAGTGGGGTGGTGGGACTGGGGGGGTGCAATTCCCCCATGAGGAGGGGGAGGGGAGCAGGCTGGGATATGTAGAGATCACTGGGACCTGTAATATCTCAATAGAAAAAATCATGCTGGGATATGTAGTCCCACAGCATCTTATTCCAGGCTGGGAGCTGATCCCCCACTACTTACACAGTGCATGCTGGGAATTGTAGTTCCCCATGCGGACAGATACTGCTGGGAGTTGTAGTTCCTCAGAGCCTGAGCAGAGGTGGCAGATTACACAGACACGTCGTGACCCACCTGTAGTCTGGACAATGGCTCCTCCCTCCGGAGCTCTGTGTGGGGGATTGTCCCTCCTCCCCCGCTCTCCACACACCAACACCCACATCTCAGGGCTGATCCAGGAAATATTCGATTGCCTCTCGGGGGATCAGGAAGGAATATTTCCCCAGCATTGATCATGCATTGCTGGGGTTTTTCGCCTTCCTCTGGATCAACTGCCTCACAACCCAATACACCCACTCATCTACCACCAAGAGGGGACGCTACCACCCTGGGTATGGGGTGAGTGTAGGGTGACCACATTTCCAAACGCCCATTCAGGGACCCCCTTCCCAAAAATCAGCTTGTGCTGTAATAAATCACAGCACAGCTGGGGCGGCGGGTGCAAGCTCTACCCAGGAGCACTGATCACGCTCCCAAAAAAGGCAGCCGCTTCGCCACTTCACCCACTGACAGCATGAGTCCTGACTGGCAGAGACCCGTTTTACCTTCTTCCAACGCTGCTGGCTTTACACCACCTTGCTGTGATTAGGCACAAGAGGCGGGATTTATGATTTCTCCAATCACAAGCAGGGGGATTGTGCCTCTCCAGACATTCCCATCCAGAACAAGTGTTGTCAGTGAGTAAAGTGGCAATGTGGTGGCCTTTTTTGGGGGCAACAGATAGAGGGGAGGGGGGTGGCTGTGTCAGCTTCATTCCGGGACAATGTATTGTCCCGGAATGAAGGTGCCCGGGACCTAGGACAGACCTGCAAAATGCGGGACTGTCCCGGGCAATCCGGGACATGTGGTCACCCTAGGTGAGTGTGGCCAGTGGAACTTCCCCCCAAGTTTCATCTGCCCTCACTCCCCCACGCCCAGCGTAATGGTACTACCCCCTGGCCCCACCTATAAGCACTCATCTACCACCATTAGGGGACGCTACCACCCTGGGTATGGGGTGAGTGTGGCCAGTGGAACTTCCCCCCAAGTTTCATCTGCCCTCACTCCCCCACGCCCAGCATACTGGTAATACCACCTGCCCTCATCTATATGCACTCATCTACCACCAAGAGGGGACGCTACCACCCTGGGTATGGGGTGAGTGTGGCCAGTGGAACTTCCCCCCAAGTTTCATCTGCCCTCACTCCCCCACGCCCAGCGTAATGGTACTACCCCCTGGCCCCACCTATATGCACTCATCTACCACCAAGCTGGGACGCTACCACCCTGGGTATGGGGTGAGTGTGGCCAGTGGAACTTCCCCCCCAAGTTTCATTTGCCCTCACTCCCCCACGCCCAGCATACTGGTAATACCACCTGCCCTCATCTATATGCACTCATCTACCACCAAGAGGGTATGCTACCACCCTGGGTATGGGGTGAGTGTGGCCAGTGGAACTTCCCCCCCAAGTTTCATCTGTCCTCACTCCCCCACGTCCAGCGTAATGGTACAACCCCCTGGCCCCACCTATATGCACTCATCTACCACCAGGAGGGTCCAGAGAAAATGGGGTGCCTTGCAGATAAGTTGGGCTACATGCCCAGGTAAAAACAGGACTAACATTTATTTACTAACACACTGGTCAACATACAATGACTGGCATGCACTGACCTACACTAACAGACGACGTCCAGATGTACATAACTGACCGCTTCATGCTTTAGATAGATTCACACACACACACAACCACATTAGGAGAGAGTAGATGGCACACACAGATTATAGGATGAGGCCTACTACAAACATACATCCAACATTAGAAAAAGGATGACTAGCATCCAGTAGGGTAGCTTAGTGTATTTAGTGTAGGTCCTGCCCTAGAAGAGTATACTTTGTCGTGGTGGGCAGGCTTGGAATCTCTTGGTCAAAAGTGTGCCAGCAAACGTGCGAGAGGATCGCTAGATCTTCACTTCTGGTCAATTGATTTTACCAAAGGACTCTTGGTTTAATCAGAGTATATATAGTTGGAAAAGGAAAAAATGTGTATAGGTCCAGGGCTGGACTGGGACAGATATTTGGCCCTGGACTTCATCCAGACCGGCTCACTTTAATTTTAAGTGTCCCCCTTGCATCAGAGTCCCTCTTACATCAGTGTCCCCCCATCAAACCCCCCCCCCTTGCATCAGAGAGTCCCCCTTGCATCAGAGTCCCCCTTGCATCAGAGTCTCCCTTGCATCAAAGTGTCCCCCATCAGAGTTTTTCTTGCATCAGAGTATCCCCCATCAGAGTCATCCTTGCATCAGAGTGTCCCCCCTTGCATCAAAGTGTCCCCCCTTGCATCAGAGATCCCCCTTGCAGAGAGTCCCCCTTGCATTAGTGTTCCTCTTCAGTGCCCCCCCTTGCATCAGAGTGTCCCCCCTTGCACCAGAGTGTCCCCCCTTGCACCAGAGTGTCCCCCCTTGCATTAGAGTGTCCCCCCTTACATCAGAGTGTTCCCCCTTGCATCAGAGTGTCCCCCCTTGCATCAGTGTCCCCCCCTTGTACCAGAGAGCCCCCTTTGCATTAGAGTGTTCCCCCTTACATCAGAGTGTTCCCCCTTGCATCAGAGTGCGCCCTTGCATTAGAGTGTCCCCCCTTGCATCAGTGTCCCCCCTTGTACCAGAGAGCCCCCTTTGCATTAGAGTGCCTCCCCTTACATCAGAGTGTTCCCCCTTGCATCAGAGTGCCCCCTTGCATTAGAGTGTCCCCCCTTGTACCAGAGAGCCCCCTTTGCATTAGAGTATTCCCCCCTTACATCAGCGTGTCCCCTATTGCATCAGAGAGCCCCCCTTGCATCAGACTGTGCCCCATTGCATTAGAGTGTCCCTCATCAGAGTTTCCCCCTTGCATCAGAGTGTCCCCCATTGCACCAGGGTATCCCCCATCAAAGTGTCCCCCCCTTGAATCAGAGTGCCCCCCTCTCCTCCCCCTCCCACATGTACTCATTTACAGCTCTCCAGAAAGGCAGCATTGTTTCTCTCTCCAGTCATGTGATAAGTGACAAGTGATAAGGGGAGAGAGGAAGGAAAGTCTGCCGGCTGTCTATCTCCCCCTATAGGGCGGGAGGGAGCAGAAAGGCTAATACTCAAACTCAGCAAGTGACGGCTGCTGCTTCTCTTGACAGGAGTGAAATCGCTATTACTCACTGTCAGAGAGGAGCAGCTCGAGGACTGCACCTAACCGGCCCACTGAGCCATCGGCCCACCGGGAAACTCCCGGTAGTCCCAATGACCAGTCCGTGCCTGTATAGGTCCATAATTATAATTTCATAAAAACACAATAAAAATTTGGTATATTTACATTTGAATTGCTTCCTCTTTTATTTATTCCTTTCATGACTGGGGATCATTACCACTTGGATGCTAAGGCCCACATTTGCAAGCCTGCTGCCCCCCTGCAAAGTGCTGCCCTAGGCCTGGGCCTTGTTGGCCTAGGCCAGGATACATCGTTGATAGTATGGCTGATATCGCACCACATTCGGTCCAAACGCGCACAGGACCCTTTTTTCTGTTCGGACCAGAATCGGATCGCATGGGTGTTCACACATATGTGATCCGATTCATGTCCGAACTGTCAGTTCGCAGTGCGATACGCAAGCTGAAATGGGGGTGTCGTTAACATTTAATGACACTACCCAGCAGTTCGCATATGGCAGTGTGAACTGTCGTGCAAGTGTCGTGGCAGTGAAGGGGTTAACCACTAGGTGGCACTGAAGGGGTTAAGTGTGTCCTAGGGAGGGATTTTCACTGTTAGGGGAAGGAGCTACCAGTGACACGTCACTGATCACTGTTCCCGATCACGTCGCTAGGCAGAACAGGGGAATGCAAAAAATAAGTTTATATAATATTGCGCAAACCAAATAAGTGACGTGAATTTAGGCTGCCAACATAACAAAGAGGATGCTTCGTGAAAGGTATGTGACAAAAAATGTAGCGCCCAACAAAGCAAAACAATCTTGGAGGTAATTTCCGGAAGACTCGATCTGCACGGATTATTGATGAAGTAACGCTGAATGTTTAATTTTCGTACATATTTATGCACGTCTATAAACGTGTTAAACTTATTCAAGGTTTTCGGGGGGACGTATTTGAGTCCCTTGTCCAGTACCACTTTCTCTGTATCCGTCAATTGAACTTTGCTAAGAGTAGGAGTGGATTTGCATCTACTCACCACTTAATTATTATCCATTGGTAGTGTGCATTCTTCTGGAGCATTGATATTTGTTGCCTTTTGGCACGACGGGGTCTGGGTTCCAGAACATTGGACTCAATAGTATACGTAGGTGCCCACACAGGGTACCTGGTATAGGCATAACCTATCACTATTTATATGTTCAATATTTACCTCACATGGTTGCACACTTTACACTAGTATAAAAGCTGGTGATAGATTATTTATCATTGGATTGTTCTTTTGGTATTTTAGAGATCCCTTCCCATGGTTCCTTTTTTCCTTTGTTGGGCGCTACATTTTTAGTCACAGAACAGGGGAATGCCTTGTTTAGGCCGGATTCACACTAGCGAATTTCAGCTCTCTTATCTCTGCAGATACGAGAACTGTTCAGCAGATCATCTCCCTTTTAGCTGCAAATTTGGAGACCTGGGCGAGGGGAGTGGGAGGGGGGAAGTGTATTGAGGTGAATGAGAAACATTTCTGAAGAGAAATTAACACATCTGCGAATCAGATGCATGCTCATAGAAGATAATGGGTCTGAATTCGCACCTGAGCCGCACTGTAATGCCTAGAAAACGCACACGGCAATGTGCAGTGCGAATGCATCGCACGTGAGGCGCCTGTGTACTTTTAGTACAGGTGCTATGTTAAATTTAATGTGGGATTAGAGAGTTACATTGCTCTCATCGGTTTGATTTGTTTAAATTGGGCTGCTGCCAGCCCTGGGCTGTCCTGTGGGTCATTCTGTGCTCCAGAGATGTAGTTCCATCTCTGGATGGCAGGTGACGCCGGAGTGGTCCAGGCGGAGGCGCCTTTCTCCAGCAGCCAATCAGAGGAGTGTTTTCCTCGCGGGGCATGCTGGGGGAGGGTATTTCTGGGGCAGGCGCCATTTTGTGGGGTCCTTGCGCGTTCCTGGTTCCAGGTGCGGCACCCACCTTTAGGGTATGCGCACATCACGGGCCCCGGCAATATGGCCTACCAGGCCGGGGCGCACATGCTACGCGGAGTTCCTGACTCTGGGACCTCATAGCCCGGAGCAACTAAAGATGCAAAGGGGCCCCAGTGACTTACTGGGTCCTCACACTTCAATAGGAAGATCTCAAGCGAGTTGTGCTGTTCGGTGGGGAGTCAGTCTGAGGTGAGCCCGGAGGCATGTGATCCAACAGGGCTTAGATGATCCATCGGGGATCTGGGTGGCTGGACACTAACAGGTTGTATGCTGCAAACTGTTAGTCGGTGACCCCAAATATAGGAAATCTACCTGAGGGAGATTCAGGCAAATTATTGACTGAGAGGATTCGCTCTACTATCCATGTTCTTGAGTACTGGGCCTGTGGCAGAGGTCTCACTCCCAATTTCAATTCTACTAGAGCCAAGTCGGTGGCAGAGACTTGTTCCTTCTCAACGGTTCCGAGTGACACTCTGGCTGCCAGGGCTGTGAGAGGGACCTGTCCAGGGGCACTATACCCACTCCGGCTGGAGTGGCGGCGAAGCAAGAGTTATCATTGGAGGCAGGACTGCTTCTGTTATCCATAGCCTGAATCTGCAAGTTCTCCTTTCACCAACCTTTCTCTATCTACCTCAAGTTGACTGTTGGTCATGTTAGACCAGGAATAAAAGCACAGAAAACGTCACCCAGTTGTCTGGACATTCCATCATTGCTCATTGTCATCATCCCTAGACACATCATAGAGGTAACATAACATGCCGTCCCAATCTAACCAGCGGCTCCTGAGGGGGTAGCGCTACACACATATGTGAACCAGCCTCATTGAAATCAATTGGGTAGATTCAGGTAGGGGCGCCTAAAGATAGGTCGGCGTAGCCTAGCGTGTTTACACTACGCCGCCTTAAGTAAGAGAGGAAAGTACATGATTCAGAAAGCACTTATCTACTTACTTAGGGCGGCGTAGTGTAAACACGGCGGGCGTAAGGGCGCCTAATTCAAATGGGTTGGAGGGGCGTGTTTAATGCTAATGAGGCTTGACCTCACGTTTTTTTAAGTTTTTTCGTACTGCGCATGCGCCGGGCGCCTACATTTCCCAGGGCGCATTGCGGCTAAGTACGCCGTACGGGCCTATTGATTTCAACGCGGACGTAAACGACGTAACTCCCGATTCGCAGACGACTTACGCAAACGACGTAAAAAATTCGAACCTCGCGGCGGGAACGGCAGCCATACTTTAACATTGTTATTCCACCTCATAGGTGGAATAACTTTAGGCCGCCTAAGGCCTTACGGAAACGACGTTAATCGACTGCAGCGGGCTCGCGTACGTTCGGGAATCGTCGTAAAAGCTCATTTACATAATCTATGCCGGCCGCAATGGAAGCGCCACCTAGCGGCCATCCAAAAAATTGCAAGCTAAGATAGAACGGTGCAAGCCGTCCTATCTTAGCTTTGTTTAAGCGTATCTCTGTTTGAGCATACACTTAAACAAACGCCGGCGTAGATTCAGAGTTAGGCCGGCTTATCTACTGATAAGCCGGCCTAACTCTTTGTGAATCTACCTAAATGTGTTTTATAATGTTATGCGAATTGGATGCGGTTTAATCCGCAACCAATTTGCATAGATGTGAACCAGGCCTTACAAAGGCATCCCGATGTTCTGCCTTTGCGGACTGCAATCGCAGGCCGCCTGAGAACATCGAGGCACGCTGGGTGGCAAATTTAAAGGGACGTACAGGTACACCCATTTGCCTTCCCATGCCATTTTGTCAACATATACTGTAGGTCAGTTTAGTGGTCAGTGTAGGAATCAGGTAGGTTAGTATTTCTGTACTAGTGGAAGGGAGTGCTAAAAAATCCACGGGTTAGGGGGCGCAAATTTCTTGCCCTGCCCCGGGCATTGACAACCCACGCTACGCCACTGCGGACATCTGCAGGGCACTGCATAACCCAAAGTGAAAGGAACGTCTTCGGTCAAGGTCTGCAGATGACAGCCCCTATCTGTCAGGGACAATTAAAGACTGACATCATATCTGATCTGCTGCTCCATAAAGCTCCTAGAAGTGTGTTGTGATTGCACAACCTGTGATTGTTCCATGTCTCTTGCCCCTGTGCACACAGCCCAGCACTTGTCTATGGGAAAGTTTGTGTGTGAAGAGCCTGTAGGACTCACACAGCTGCAATGACAGGCAGCGTTGGAAGTTTCTCCTGCAGAGTACAGGGCAGAGAGGAGTGCAGAGTCCTGTCCTAATCCCCAGTAATACAGTGCTGGCTCAGGGCACATAGGCTGTACATGGGTGCAGGCAGTTGGGTAAGGAGGACATGCATGGAGAGCAATGACTCCCACCGCAGGGCACCCAACCCACACATGCAGCTAGCTCTCTCTGCAGCAGGGCTGTGCATTGCCCACATATACTTTCCACTCACCACACCGAACTTTAACCCCCGGAGCCCACTGGACGGGTTCTGGTATCTCTATGGCACCTCCCACAGGGTCTTCAGTTCCTGCCAGTAGAATCCTGGGGGTGTGTTGGAGGACATTGCTGCTGCAAACCCCGGCTCTCATGAACAGTCATTGGTTGTTAAGGTCGCGGCGGCCCTGCTCCTTAACAACCAATAATTGCCGGCATTCTTTTCTTTACATTTTGCATGTTAGCGGAGAAATCCCACTGACAGCTGAAAGAACTGAGCCAGAAGGTATTGTTTGCTGGTATCGGAGCACTTGTAGGAGTACCGATACTCGTTCAAATTAGTATCAGCACTGATACCAATACCAGTATTAGTTCAACCCTATTTTGGACCATGATTTAACATTATTAGTCCCACATTCTGTACAGGAATATTTGTAAAGAGCCCAAACAAAACATTTGTCAAAAACAAGATTCACAAAATATGAATTTGTGTTATCTACAAATCTAACAATCAAAAGGTGTACCAATTTTGAAACCCAGAAACAAAGGAGAGCCACGTGTTGAATCGATGATGTAGTAATCACCTGCTATAAGGCCTGTGCAGGAAAGATCTTTTTCATTTTGTAGATGGACCCCCTTTTCTTTTCCTTTTTTTTAACTAAAGATGGTAAGACCCATACTGGTTATGCAGTTGTCAATCAGGAGGACATTTTGTATTCAGTCACTGGCCCCTTTCTGTCTCCGTTTAAAAAGCAGGGCTCCCTGCCTTAGTAAAAACCTGTGAGCTATCAAAATAGTATACATTTATACAGATAGATGGATGCACAAATAGGGTCAGTAGTCAGCGGATCCCATCATCTGCTGCGCCTACTACGCCGACTTACCCCCTTTATCCCTAAAAAGGACATTGCAGTCGTGGTGGGAACAATCATCAATTCCAGACTGGACTACGCTAATGCCCTTTATTTAGGACTTCCCAAATACCAAATCACTCGTCTGCAAGTCGTTCAAAATATGGCCGCTCGATTAGTGACTGGAAAAAAACCATGGGAGTCGATCTCCTTTTCGCTTAGATCTCTTCACTGGTTACCAGTGAAAGACAGAATCACTTTTAAGGCACTGCCTAACACACAAGTGTATTCAAGGAAACGCTCCCCAATATCCATGCGAAAAAATAAAAACCTATAACCCAAATCGCATTCTGCGATCAACAAATCAAAACCTACTGGAAATACCCAAGGCAAGATACAAATCCAAAGGAGATTGGAGATTTGCTGTCCAAGGACCTCGACTGTGGAATGCACTACCAACCACCATCCGACTGGAGTCGGACCACTTGGCCTTCAGGAGAATGATTAAAACGCATCTCTTCTGAGGTAAAGGGTTTCCTTACAGAAGGAATGGAAACAGCGCCCAGAGGCGATTCAGTTCGCAAGTGTTGCGCTCTATAAGTTTTTCACTCACTCACTCACTCCCATAGCAGATGTACTTTTGGGTTGGTGCATTCATTTGATTACATTTGGTTGGCTATATGTTTTGTTCTGTACTTCAGCAGGTAAACCAGTCAAGCATGCTTAATTATTTGATTGGCTGTCTTTAGCCTACGAGCTACTTGCTGATGGAGCCATAATAAAAGTTAAAGCACACACTTAAGCAGCCAGGCAGCCCAGAATGCTGCATAAGGGCCCTGGACACTTGCAAGGTCTGTGCAAATTTACAGATTCCATCCCTAGTTTTGGCCCAGTAGAGCTGGGATTAATAATTAAACTACAAATACCCCAGAACAAAAAGAAGAAGTGGTCCACAGTGGGGGCAGCTGCTGATCAAAAAGGACTTTGGATGAACAGTGCCAGTCACTATTCCCCCATGATGGCCAGCTTGACACATGGACCTTGTGGTTAAAGTGGAAGTTCAATCCACGAACTATACTTAAAGCTATACTCCCACCCCTATTCTAATCCTGTACAAGGAATGATCTGTTTACTTACATACTCTGAGAGTGCTCCGGTACGATTACATGATCGGGTCTCAGCATCAGAATCAGTGTAGAGAAGAGACCGCCAACAATGGATGCCACATAGTAATAAGCCTATGGGTGACATAATCGCCCAGACTCTGCAGCCATTGTCGCCGATCTTTCCTCTCAATTGAAACCAGCGCTGGGACCCAATCATGTGAATGGACGAAATGCCCTCAGAATGTACCTGTATACAGATCTTTCCTTTACAGGGTAGATAGAATAGGCTCTAAATGGGGGTGGGAGTAGATTTGCGTATCATTCTTGTGCCCTTTGCCTTGTCACTCCTATGAGAATATGAATGTTATGCCCCGTACACACAATAATTTTTCGGCATGAAAAAAACGTAATTTTTCAGCATGTCCAAAAAACGAAGATTTTCCAACTTCATCATTAAAAACGACGTTGCCCAAACACCATAGTTTAAAAAAAATGATGAACAAAGCGCGGTGACGTACAACACGTACAACGGCACTCTAAAGGGGAAGGTCTATTCGCCTTTGGGCTGCTTTAGCTGATTCCGTGTTAGTAAAAGACGATTCACGCTTTTCTGTCTGTTACAGCGTGATGAATGTGCTTACTCCATGACTATGGTATACCAGAATACACCCTGACCGCTAAGACCCTTTTCCAGTTAATACCCCCACATTACCCCTTAATAAATAATGAGACCACCACTTAATGTTGGAGTAAAAACTGGCCGTAGCAGCCTCCTTTATTTTAAATACTCTTTAAATAATAAATAACCAATAACATAACAACAAACACGTAAATTCCTGAGATAATACCTCTCCTAAATGGTGTTGGACTTTGCAGGACCCAGTAACCACTAAACTTGTTCACATTTTAACTTTGTAACATTGTAACTCTTTATTTGGCACTGCGGTGTCCTAACCTCTGGTCATAGGCCTCAAGCCGAAACTGTCTCAAAGACGACCGTTGACCGCAGTGCCCCCAATTCACCAACCTTCCAGCTACATTAGTAGACTGGGAACTAGAAACCCCTTCAGAAACCATCCCACCACTGGGTACTGGTGTCCATCTTTGGGGTAATATCTTCTCCTGCAAAGTCCGAAAAACACCCGCCACTGCCACGACGATGTAATCCTCACCTGCAAAGAAACAAACACAAAAACAGCACCCAAACACATACCAAATTATCAAGTACCATCAGTCCATTTTTTTCTACCTCAAAAACTAGGGAGGGTGGGTGGGAACTTCGCTCCCCCACGCCTGACTTGCCCGGGAAACTGGATGGTGGGAGATATATATAATCTCCCCTCCCACCGCTCCTGCTCCTCTTCCCCCCCAGCTACCAGGGTTCTGTTAACCCTGTCATGCCGGCCCTACGCTGACTTGCAGTTGGCTCCGTGCCTCACTTTATGAACGGTAGTTTTACCAGAACGAGCGCTCCTGTCTCATAATTGCTTCTGAGCATGCGCGGGTTTAAAACGTCGTTTTAGCACACACGATCATTTTTTACAACCCAAAAAAAACGATTTTTTTTAAAACGACGTTAAAAAATGCAGCATGTTCGAATATTTTTTGGGTCGTTTTTCAGAAGCCGAAAAATGATGGTAGCCCACACACGGTCATTTTAAATGACGTTTTTAAAAACGTTGTTTTTTTTCATGCCGAGAAATGATCGTGTGTACGCGGCATTAGGCTTATGAGATTTGGTGAGGATCTGCAAAGCAAAGATCTCCCTACTTCTGCTATGCTGTAGATTTGTGCCGGGAGGGGGGCCGCTGTAAAATAGCTAAAGAAGAAAGTGCCCCCCCCCCGGCGGAAGAGAACCAGACGGTGGTGAAGACCAGCACACCCCCCCCCCAGAAGACATCGAAGAAGCAGGCCCCCGCCTCGTAAAAGAGCTAAAGAAGAGAGGGGGGGCCCCGGAGCTGACTAATAAATTACTTTAAAAACCCTGTGTAGTGTGTTTTTTTTTTTTTTTAAATCCCGCCAGGTGAATGGCTACTGGTACGATGTACCCCTTATTCATTCACCTAGGGTGGGGGACCGGCATCTGGGGGCCCCCTTCTTAAAGGAGGGTCCCGGATTCCGATAAGCTTCCCTCCCGCAGACCCCGACAACCAACAGCCAGGGTTGTCGGGAAGAGGCCCTGTCCTCATCAACATGGGGACAGGTGCTTTGGCTGGGGGGCCACAGGGCGCCCCCCTGCTACAAAGCACCTACTCCCCCATATTGAGGGCATGCGGCCGTGCCGGGCTGCTGCTCGGATATGGGTCTGGTATGGATTTTGGGAGGAACCCCACGCCGTTTTTTCGCCGTACGGGGTGTCTCCTTAAAATCCATAGCAGATCCAAGGGCCTGGTATGCTCCTGTAGGGGGAACCCATGCCGTTTTTTTATTTGAAATTTGGTGTGGAGTTTCCCCTCAAGATTCATACCAAACGCAGCAATGCAGTTACCTGCGGTTATGTGCCGATAGCTGCGGAATTTCGCAGCTGAACGCATCCAGTTCTATTTTTTCTAGCCGCACAAAACCGCGGGGAACAAAACCGCAGGTAACCATAGTGTGTGAATGATGTCATAGGAAAGAGAAGAAAGAGAGCGGAGGGCGCACCGACCTCGTGTGATACTGATAAAATATATTTATTCCAATAGTAAAATCAATGGTTATACTCACAAAATTGGAGTTAAAATCAGGCTTTAAAAATAAGTACAGCAGATGTCCAGCATCGTCAGTGGAACACGAATAATCGTTTGAACCAATCAGTAGATGTAAAAGCTGACGCGTTTCGGGGGCGTACCCCTTTCCTCAGAGCTAACGTGGTCTGCAGTGCTCCCTCGCCGTGGTGATTGTGGGAATATATATACACACACACACACATGCACATACACACACGCCCACACATGTGGACAGGCAGACCTATGCTGATAGGTCAATGTCAAGGTGTACTCCTCCCAGGTAAGAGGGGGGCGTTTTTTCAGGGACCCCTCCTCTAAATCCTCAGAGCACCTATCCCTTAGATGAGGGTGGTCTCAAAGCAGCAATGCAGTATAAATTGTTTATGTTTTAAAACTGTCATTTCATATAGACACTGTCTCCCATCATTGGCTAACAATGTGTATTTGTGGGCCAAGTATGTGGAGAAAGGGGTGCTCGTCTGTGTGATTCCCAAGTGGAGAAACAAATGGGGCTTACCTGACTACCCCTTTTCGCCTGTCTCCACAGGATCAATGTAAATGCTCCATCTCTGTCTGCTGGAACGCACGCCAGCCATATAGGACGGCGGTGCGTTCCAGCGATTGGTGCGCGTGCGCGCGCCGCGCCGCGAGAGCCGCATTCGCGATGTACCGCGCGCCGCGCACTGTGTCAGTGAGATGTCTCCCCATGCGCAGAGGGGAGACAAACTGCTCCAAGCTCTGCAGCATAAGGACTGTGACGTCACTGCGACTCTATGGTAGCATTGCACTATGGAAGGTGGACCTCAATGTCTGCCCTCTAGTGGTGGAGGGTGCAGAGGTCACTTGTGCTCCATAGTAGTAAGATCCTAAGGGGAAAGTAAACCTCAATATCCACCCTCTAGTGGTTGGAGGGTGGAAAGGTAACATTAGAGACACATTATTTTTCTAGATTAATGCTTTTAGCCGAACTCCACAGGAACTTTGATGGGGCTGCGTGCAAAGGGAATTACAGTTGAAACGCTGTATCAATAGTGGTGTGCATATCTGTGCCCATGCATAGACACCCACATCCCACATAGTGGCTAAATTAGGGGGACTGCAGACCCTCTAGACATCTAAATATCAACAAGATGTAACATACAAATAAATAGTGACAAAAATCCCTCAATGATGTTACATTAGTGCCTAACATAGTATTTACTGTTTTGTATCTATTACTGTTGTAATTAATAATTTTAAATGATATAGTTAAAATTGATGTTATAATTACTTATTGTATCTATTTGCTCATAATAATGTATTAATATCTAATTAGGTTTCTGATGTATATTCATATAATTTTTTTAAAAAAAGGGGAAAAAGAGGGGGAAGAAGCCCTAGTGGTGGATGACAATAAGACAGGAGGGATGTAGTGTAATACTAGGTGGACTTGAATCAGGTCGACCTCTTTCATTATTGTCCCACTGGTGTACAGTTACTCATGTCACAGTGTGCAGTTCGATCTCTTCGTTTAACCCATTCGGGACCATGCTGCCCAAGGTGAAGATCCAGTAGGCCTCTCTTTTACAGAAGATCTGGTATTTTTTCCCACTGTCCAGACCGTTTTGGATGGCTTCTATGCCAAACACTTTTAGGCCCTCCACTTCACTGTCATGAGCTTCTTTAAAATGTCTTGGTATAGAGCCTTTGTCTTTTTTAGTTAGAATACTACTCCTGTGCTCATTCATCCTAGTTCTTAATTGACGTGATGTACGTCCCACATATAGTAGGCCACATGGGCATATAATGCCGTATATCACAAAGGCAATTCCGCAATTGATGAACTGTTTAATCATGTGGCGTCTTCCATCCACCCCAATGACATCTCTTTTCCTGTGTTGCATATGTGTGCAATTGCCACAGGTGTTCACACCACATTTGTAGCTTCCTTTTTGATCAAAAATTGTGGTCCAGGGACTTTCCAATCCTTTGTTTTTGTTGAGCTCTGAGGAAAGGGGTACGCCCCCGAAACGCGTCAGCTTTTACATCTACTGATTGGTTCAAACGATTATTCGTGTTCCACTGACGATGCTGGACATCTGCTGTACTTATTTTTAAAGCCTGATTTTAACTCCAATTTTGTGAGTATAACCATTGATTTTACTATTGGAATAAATATATTTTATCAGTATCACACGAGGTCGGTGCGCCCTCCGCTCTCTTTCTTCTCTTTTATAGTTTCATGAATTCCCACGATTCTGAGGAGGGCTGCAAGACTCTAGATGATAACTTTTAATTGAACTGCACCACTTCATAGTACTCCCTATAAAATATCAGAGCGCAGGAGACTTGTTCTTGTATATTTGCTATTTTTTTCCGTTTGGGAACTCCAGCTGCCAGATATTTGGAACTATGTGGGATTAGTGCAAGTGTGTACCAAGGGTCCGAAAGAGATATATGAACTGTGATCCAAACTAAATATGGTACTGTCCATAGAGGAAAGACAACTAAGAAGAGCTTCACTAGCTAAAGGCTTCCTAAACAGCATCGAAAATAAAAAATAAACTTCCGGGTCATCATCTAACACATTGTCTCACACAACGCTGCATGTATAGAATATCTAATGTGTGAAATGTATAATAGTTAAAATTGAAATAGGGCCAGTAAAAATGATAAAAATAAAACAGACCTGGTGTATATAAAAGAACTATATGATGGCGCCTAGTACACGAATTGGGTAAAGAGCCCATATCATAATCTCATGTGCGCCTAAGGTCAGTGACTAGGACCAATAGGAAGGGTCTACGTCACTGCACGGCGCCATAGTATGAATGGCCGGCCAATGGGCGATGTTTGAATCCCGGTCACATGACTGTGTGTGGAGGACGTATGAACAGCTCGTTAACGGGTGCGTCATTGGTCACATGGATGCGGCGTGACGTCGCGTAGTGACGGTGATAATGGGCTTATTCACGATGATATAGGACAATCATTGGTCGTTAGTCACATGGATGCGGCGCAACGTCGCATAGTGACGATAATAATAGGCGTGTTCAAGAATTATAGGATAATCAACACGTGCGTGCGTATATACGCATACACGTGTTGCGTTCCAGAGTGGTTAAACGTGGAACGCTGCGTTCCACTATGCGTTCCGGAGGTTCAAAAAGCAATAAACAATATAGACGCCATACGGCGGTAGATGTTTATAACAGAAAGCCCGGACAAAGGTCGCTGGAATCAGATTTTTAGCTTCCACTCTGTGGAAATATTAAATTTAAAATATTAAAATATATATAAGAGCATATCTGCTACATTATAATACTAACGCCAAAAAGGGAACAACAGATCTTTTTAAAGAAATGTTATATATCAAAATCCCTAAATGTTGGACATTACACTTCCAATGTGGATGCATGGAATATAAAATGTGGTAAAATGGGTAGAAATTAAAAAAGAGAAAAAAACTTTTCGTTCAATTATTATTTTCTAGAAGGGCTAATGTTTATGCATATAAAATATAATGTGTGCAATATTGTGTCCAGAAAGTGACTCTGCAGTGGACGAACCCCCAAAAAGGTTGGTACAATATGAATATAATACACTCCATTATATGTATTTACATAAGAGAGAAATATAAAGAAACACAATTAAAAAACAATTGAAAATAATTAAAAATACATGTGCAAAGAGAGAAAAGAAATAGATCAAATATCACAGACCCACGTTATATGGACAACAAATAAACCCAAGTGTGCTGTGAACGGCACCAATTAGGTTTAATTTATGAAAAAACTTTGAATAATGAGTTAAGACATTATCAAAAATGTTTAAGATTTATTAATAAAAGAATTGATGTCCCACTCTACATTCAGGCCTGATGGTATGTGAGTGCATAGCTCATAAATCCAGAATGTCTCGAGTTGGGACACCCCACGAGTTTTTGGACTACCTCTCCAAGGGGACACAAATTGGTCAATAATAAGGAATTGTGTGCCATTGGGGTTCTGGGCATGGTGTTTTTTATAATGCCTTGGTACAGTGTGATTAATATCGCCAGCTAGAATAAGGGCTATATGCTCAGCAACTCTAACAGAGAATTTCCGAATAGTGCGACCAACGTATTGCTGGCCGCACGGACAAGTGATAAGGTATACCACGTACTTGGTCGAACACGTACAAAAATGTTTTATGGGGTAAGTCTTCCCGGTCACTGTAGAACGAAATTCAAGATTTTTACTTCTACTGGAGATGTTATATTTGCATACTGTACACTTTTTACAGGGATGATATCCAACTAGCTGGAAAAAGAAAGATGGGCGTGTTGGAGGGTTAATGATATTCGGGGCTATCTTGGTCTGAAGTGTTGGTGCCCCCCTGAATATCACCTTGGCCCGTTCAGGTAAAACCGTTGCGCTGCATTTTTTGTTTTCTGTTTGTATTGCTTTCCTTTTTTTCACTGGATTGTATGCGGCTGCTTAACCACTTCGATAGCGCAGATTTATTTTTTATTTTCTATTTTTGTTCTTTGTGATTGAATTTTTGCTGCTATCACTTCTCTGAGTCCACCTTTCACATGGATGTATTTGATTATAGAGCTTCACGTAAAGTGGATACCGATGGCGTCTTCACCATTACGGGAAATGATTCAGAGATAGGGGGTCTGTTCACCAGACTCAAGAACGTTATGTCATCCGAGTTGCACCTCCAATGGGACCTTGTATTTTTGGATCAGTATCTCACTGATCGAATGGTACCACGGAGTCTCAGGTGGGAGGTACAACCGCAACAAGGGGATTTAGAAATAGATTCCTGGTTCAAGTACTTTAATGATGCTGGAATAGCCTTTTTAGGTGTCTTGATCTCTAAAAAGAGGACTAGGTTGGCTGTGCTTGATAAAGAGATAAAGGAACTTAGGGAGAAATTGTTATCTCATAAAAAATCCATTGAGTACATTTCCCTTTCAACCAGCCTCCAATCTTTCTTAGAGAAGGAAGATAGAGACCAAAAGTTAAAAAAACAAAAAGTACGCCAGAGATGCAAGTGATTATAGAAATCATACTGTTTTCCATTGGCAAAAACTTTTTTCAACTACATCAGGAGCTGACATGGATTTAACTCCAGCCACAGCATCTCCTTCTGGTAATGCCTCCAATTTAAATGAAGCCCCTTCCACTAGCCAGGGCATTACTGGCACTCTACGAGTTCCATCAATGCAAGTATCCCGGGCAGGTGAGACATATTCTTCCCAACCTAGGGCTCAACATTCTTCCCCTCATGTCTCTGGTCAGCCCCATCGAGGGAGGGGCAAATCCAGAGGCAATAGAGGAAGTAGAGGACAATCCAGAGGTAATTCCCATCCATCCTATCATCAATATAATTATGATGATAGAACGTATGGACCTTCCCCCGCAAGACATAGAGAGAGATTAGGTCCCTATAGAGAACCCTCTCCCTATTATGGCTTTCAACAAATCCCGGTTCATAATAGGTTTTCCCCTTTAGGTGAAGTTCGTAATGACAGCTACTATAATCGCAGCTGGGATCACTATGAACCACCTAATCGGGGTTTCACCCCAGTCCATCAGAATCCATATGTTGAACGGGATTTTCATGTGGACCAAGCCACAAATGTAAGGGGCTCCGATCAAAGAGAGGGACCCGAGGGGGGAAGAGAGTTCAGAAGAGGAAAACGAAGACGCACATAAAAGGAGAAGGAGTTTTTAATTTAAGTACAAAAATCTTTACGCAGGATGAACTATCCGTTTTGGATAAAGGCCTCAAGTTTGCCCCTCCGAAACGTCTTGATAAATTTGGAACGTTCATTGACGTCCAAAAATACATCCGTAAGATTAATATACAACGGTACTTAATTACTAATCCCATTAGAAACGAACCTAGAGCGGCCACCTCTGGGACTGTACATTCAGGGCTTAAGAACCCTTCGTTGTTTAACCCATCCGTTCCTGCTGCGGCCGCAGTCAATATTTTTAGAGATCTGGTTTTGAAAGATCTAGCAGAGATACCTGAGAGACGTAATTCTCATCATCCGGTATCGAGTAATGGTTTGAAATCCTTATGTCAGAATAAGGACATCATTATCCGCCCTGCGGACAAAGGAGGCGGTATAGTCATCCTTGACAAACCTGACTATGAAACTGAGATGTTACGATTGCTTGATGAGCCTAATACTTATCTTAAATTGGCCTCTAATCCCACATCCAGGTTCAAAACAGAGCTACAAACACTAGTCAATAGTGGCTTTGAAAGAGAGATTTTAAACTTGAAAGAGAAGAAATATTTAGTTCCCACGGTCCCTAGGATACCGACGATATATTATTTGCCAAAGGTTCATAAAGACCCTGTAAACCCACCTGGTCGACCCATATTGAGTGGGATCGACTCAATAACTTCTAGAATTGGTCGATACATTGATAATTATTTACAACCCTTGGTACAACGCACTCCATCTTATCTTAGAGATACGAGGGCAACCATAAATAAATTGGATAATGTTGAGGTAAAGGGTAATTTTATTATGGCAACTGCCGATGTGGCATCCCTTTACACCTGTATCCCACATGATATAGGTTTCGAAGCCGTACATTATTATCTAAAAAAGGATCTTACATTGGCCTCATTCCAGACTGACTATATAATGGAATTGTTAAAATTTGCCACAAAACATAGTTATTTTTGGTTCAATGATCAATTTTATTTACAACAGAGAGGTGTCGCTATGGGGGCTAAATACGCCCCAAGCCTTGCTAATTTGTTCATGGCCAAGTGGGAGGAGGATGTCGTCTATGCCTATGACACCCCTTCATTGGTTTTTTGGGCAAGGTACATAGACGACATCCTCCTCCTATGGGATGGTAGTCTCGAAACACTTGAGACTTTTATAAACTATCTGAACACTAATGATAGGGGGATATCCCTTACCCACACAGCTAGTACAGATACAATTCAATTTTTGGATCTAGAGATTAGCATTGTGGACAACCGGTTCCAATTCAAAACATTTTTTAAAAAAACTGACCGGAACAGCTTTATCCCTATCGACAGCTGCCACCATCCGTCATGGCTGAATTCGATACCTCGAAGTCAGTTCCTTAGGCTGAGAAGGAACTGCACGGATTTGGACACCTTTTCCGTGCAAGCTAACATTCTCAAGCATAGATTTATTGATAAGGGTTACGATCCTGCCAATATTGAACTCGCTCTTAAAACCTCTTTTGAGGTTGATAGAAGTTCTCTTCTGGAGGTTAAAGCCAAAAGGGAACAAGACGAGAGTTATAAATGGGCCTTGCTGACGTCTTTTTCCAAACAACACAAATTGATCAAGGCCATAGTGTCTAAGCATTGGAATATATTAAGAAATGATCGAATTCTTGCAACGGTTTTACCTGAACGGGCCAAGGTGATATTCAGGGGGGCACCAACACTTCAGACCAAGATAGCCCCGAATATCATTAACCCTCCAACACGCCCATCTTTCTTTTTCCAGCTAGTTGGATATCATCCCTGTAAAAAGTGTACAGTATGCAAATATAACATCTCCAGTAGAAGTAAAAATCTTGAATTTCGTTCTACAGTGACCGGGAAGACTTACCCCATAAAACATTTTTGTACGTGTTCGACCAAGTACGTGGTATACCTTATCACTTGTCCGTGCGGCCAGCAATACGTTGGTCGCACTATTCGGAAATTCTCTGTTAGAGTTGCTGAGCATATAGCCCTTATTCTAGCTGGCGATATTAATCACACTGTACCAAGGCATTATAAAAAACACCATGCCCAGAACCCCATTGGCACACAATTCCTTATTATTGACCAATTTGTGTCCCCTTGGAGAGGTAGTCCAAAAACTCGTGGGGTGTCCCAACTCGAGACATTCTGGATTTATGAGCTATGCACTCACATACCATCAGGCCTGAATGTAGAGTGGGACATCAATTCTTTTATTAATAAATCTTAAACATTTTTGATAATGTCTTAACTCATTATTCAAAGATTTTTCATAAATTAAACCTAATTGGTGCCGTTCACAGCACACTTGGGTTTATTTGTTGTCCATATAACGTGGGTCTGTGATATTTGATCTATTTCTTTTCTCTCTTTGCACATGTATTTTTAATTATTTTCAATTGTTTTTTAATTGTGTTTCTTTATATTTCTCTCTTATGTAAATACATATAATGGAGTGTATTATATTCATATTGTACCAACCTTTTTGGGGGTTCGTCCACTGCAGAGTCACTTTCTGGACACAATATTGCACACATTATATTTTATATGCATAAACATTAGCCCTTCTAGAAAATAATAATTGAACGAAAAGTTTTTTTCTCTTTTTTAATTTCTACCCATTTTACCACATTTTATATTCCATGCATCCACATTGGAAGTGTAATGTCCAACATTTAGGGATTTTGATATATAACATTTCTTTAAAAAGATCTGTTGTTCCCTTTTTGGCGTTAGTATTATAATGTAGCAGATATGCTCTTATATATATTTTAATATTTTAAATTTAATATTTCCACAGAGTGGAAGCTAAAAATCTGATTCCAGCGACCTTTGTCCGGGCTTTCTGTTATAAACATCTACCGCCGTATGGCGTCTATATTGTTTATTGCTTTTTGAACCTCCGGAACGCATAGTGGAACGCAGCGTTCCACGTTTAACCACTCTGGAACGCAACACGTGTATGCGTATATACGCACGCACGTGTTGATTATCCTATAATTCTTGAACACGCCTATTATTATCGTCACTATGCGACGTTGCGCCGCATCCATGTGACTAACGACCAATGATTGTCCTATATCATCGTGAATACGCCCATTATCACCGTCACTACGCGACGTCACGCCGCATCCATGTGACCAATGACGCACCCGTTAACGAGCTGTTCATACGTCCTCCACACACAGTCATGTGACCGGGATTCAAACATCGCCCATTGGCCGGCCATTCATACTATGGCGCCGTGCAGTGACGTAGACCCTTCCTATTGGTCCTAGTCACTGACCTTAGGCGCACATGAGATTATGATATGGGCTCTTTACCCAATTCGTGTACTAGGCGCCATCATATAGTTCTTTTATATACACCAGGTCTGTTTTATTTTTATCATTTTTACTGGCCCTATTTCAATTTTAACTATTATACATTTCACACATTAGATATTCTATACATGCAGCGTTGTGTGAGACAATGTGTTAGATGATGACCCGGAAGTGCACTCTCATTGGGTGATCCCCCAGGGGAGTGTTCCTAAACAGGTCATATCTCTTATTTAAAGCATGGTAGCAACAGTAGAGTCTTACCCCAGACGATGCTAGTTGTAGCGAAACGCGTCGGGACTCTACTGCTGCCATGCACTATCCTACATTGATGTCATTTAATGCCTACATAATTGTAAGTGTTTTTAACCACTATTAAATTTCCCCTTTTTTGCGGAGTTACACTATGTGCCTTTTATTTTCCTCCTCATACTCCGTGCAAATATTTCCACTTCTATGAGTCATCTTTCAACTGGAGTCATCCTGTTCACCTGTCATTAAGTGAGGATTTCACCGTTGTCTGCTGATTGATCGTTTGGTGTGGTTCGGTCCATTTCCATACTCAATTGAGTTACAAGCTTTACTGATCCTCTGGGCATAAGCTCATTTGGGTCCATCACATCCGGTAAGCCTCCATTGCTATCGGTGGCGGGCGACATCACTCTTATCACAGTATATTTTGGATCACCGCGGGTGTTGTGTCACTATTATTTGACTGATCATCTTCTTTTTATTTACTTTTTACGTTCATTTTTGTGGACTTGTCTTTTTATGGAACTGGAATATACGTCTAAAGTGTTTCATATATACTGATCGACTCTTTTCAGTTTAAGATTATTTCCACCAATTTATGGACTTATACATCTTATGTTTATACATATAAGTGTTTTATATAGACATTACTGTTTATTCTTCTCTCATCCTCCCAGCGCTGCATTTTTTGTTTTCTCTTCCTAAACAGCATCGACAACTATGAACAACAACCAGAGGAACAGGATACGAACACGAACATTGACAGTATATCGGTTAGAGAAGAAAAAATGATATCTGCATTCTATAGGTTGAAACATCTGCTAGAAGATGAAATGACACAATGGTGGGACATTATTTTGCTACAAAAATATCTAGAAGTCAACAGAATCCCTAGAGGTTTAAGGATTAACAAACTGGTCAATTTTTTAGATGATGATTTACATCAGGAGTGGGTTATAAAAATGCGTCAGTATAATAAAACATGGCTAGAAATGATCATAAAACAAAGAGAAAGAAATATGGAAAATATAAAAACTGACATTAGCAATGTACAGGATGAGTTAGCTATATTTATTGACATAGAAGGGTTCTCAGAATGGGATACTAATATAAATGAGCAAATCATGGAATTTGAATCAGAAATGATTATTCGAAAGTCAGGGAAATTTGAAAGAGACAGACAAGACTACCTATCAGGATGTGAATTCAACTGGAGGAGAGAGCAGAACTTGCCACCTTCAGAAGAAGCAACACATAGAGGCGCCAGCCCCTCCACAAATCACCCCCAATTAGACTACTCAGTACGAAATATCGACAACCGTCCCACTAGCACTAATGAAAATAAGAACAAAAATAAAAACAATAATAAAAATAATAGACGTGAGAACAGGACAAAACAACAGCACAAAAATAGATTAAAAACCAAATTTAGAAACACCAATATTAGGAATAGAAACAATGGAGACATCCCCCATAGTGAACCTGTCAGACCACTTATAAAGGATCGCTTTCCTCCACCTTGGGTACATAAGGAGGCCCAAGGGGTGACAAATGCGAATATGGCGCCTAATGAAAAAGCAGCTGGATTAAACACCCCCACAAAAATTGACAATCGCTCACAACATGAGGAAAATCTAGATGTGGTGGAGCAGTCCCAACTAGAACCTGTACTACAAGAAACTCAAATAGAGCCTACCAGCGAGGGCACTATAGGAGGATGCAAATCCAAAATAGCAATAATAGCCAAAAAAGACGCCAACACCTCTCCTTTTTTTGGCAAGGGAGCTGCGGGGTGGACAAGACCCGCAGCTCAGAAAAATCTAACAGCAAGGCCCACCCCCTCCCCCCCAAACACTCGGAGAATGAGAAACCTACGAGAAGGGGACAGAGGGGAGGGAAGAAATCCAGGAAGAGAACTGAAGAAGTAGAAAATCACTCTACTATTAAAATATTCAATCTGTCCAAATGTGTCCTCACTAAGGATGAATTGAAACTGTTGAGAAGAGGTCTTAATTTTGCACCAGCGAGTGCCCCAAACCTTTTTGAATTATTTATTGATCTCAACAAATTCATACGCAACCTTACGGTGAAGCGGTTCTTCAGGCTCAAAGAAATTAATGGTGCACCCAGTGTGTTTTTGGATGACAGTACCACATCATGTGAGGAAGAGCCACTGGAGGAAGATATACTAGAAATATTGGAAGAATTGTATAATGAAGGAACGGTGGGGTCTCAAAACGAACCTCTTGTCACAACAGGAGAAGAGCCTGTAATTGACACAAACTTTAGGGCCAAGTCAAGCTTCTATCCCTACTGGAACAAGGGCAACTTCATATCTACATTCTATGAGGTTGTCCTGAAAGAATTTAAAAAGATCTGTGGAAAAAGTAGCCAGAAAGGCAAAAAGAACTCCACCATAGACCTCGAGGCACCCCTAAATAGCCTGAAGAACAACTCAGACATTATAATAAGAAAGGCCGATAAGGGCGGAGGCCTCGTTATACAGGATAGAGAACAGTATTTGGAAGAAGCTTATAGACTGATTGAAGACAACACCACTTATGAGAGACTACTATGGGACCCGACAACACTATACAATAAGGATCTTAAGAAACTTTTAGAAAGAGCTATACTAGATAAGATCCTGACAAAAAGTGAATTCAAATTCCTGTATTCTAAACACCCAGTAGTCCCACATTTTTATCATATACCAAAGATTCACAAGAGCCTAGAGAGACCACCGGGTCGACCGATTGTTGCAGGAATTGATAGTTTATCAAGCAATTTGGGATTTTATCTAGACTTCTTCTTGCAAAGTCTAGTGACCAATCTACCATCCTTCATCAAGGATTCGGGACACGCCTTGGAAATCCTCACCTCATACAAGTGGGAAAGAGGATACAGGTGGTTATCACTGGATGTGGTATCACTGTACACATGTATACAACATGAGTTTGGGCTAAGAGCCATAGAATATTACCTGGCAGAAGCACATCAATTCAACCCGCGTCAAGCACAATTCATTCGGGACTGTATCGAGTTCACCCTCACCCACAATTACTTCTCTTTCCTAGATTGCTATGGGGGCCAGGTTTGCTCCCAGTTACGCAAACCTATTCATGGGGTACTGGGAGTCCAAATACATATGGGCTAACAACCCATTTGCAAAGAACCTGATATTATACTCCCGCTACATAGATGACATCCTAATTATATGGAATGGCAGCGACAAAGAGTTGGATGGATTCCTGACACATTGTGACAACAACCCGTTCGGAATTTCATTCACACATGTAGTGGACCAAGAGTCACTGATATTCCTAGACCTAGAGCTGAGGGCAGAAGAGAATGGCAAGATACTCTCTAAGACCCATTTCAAACCAAGCGCAGGAAATTCATATTTACACGCCTCAAGTCAGCACCATCCAAGATGGATCAAAAATGTACCATTTGGACAGTTCTGTCGTCTTAAACGAACTTGCACTCAAAAGGAAGATTACGAAGCACAGAGCATCATATTAAGAGAAAAATTCAGGGAAAAAGGGTACGGTGAATCACATATTGAGGAAGCATTCCAAAAATATTTCCAGCTCTATGAGAAAGATGGGACAACAGGTGAAAAAAACGTAAAACATATTGAGAATGAAACCCAGACGGTACGGTTTTGCACTAGATATAATAACAGAGCCCCAACTATTCAAAAAATCTTCAAAAGAAACTGGAAAATCTTGGCAGCTGATCCATTCTTAAAGACCTGTATCCCTCCCCACCCCAATCTGGTATTCAGAAGACCTAAGGATCTGAGAAGTATGGTTGCCCCAAGCAGGGTGAAGAAAAACATCATTAACACATGTTTTCTTTCATAGGAAAGATTCTGATGAAGCCGAGCTGGTGCTAGCAAAAGAAGCCAATGTGAAATGTCCACAAATAGTTATTGCATTCTATGAGGAGAGATTGACGTGGCATGCCTATCCAGAGGATACAGAAAGCAAAGAAAGGGAGGCTGTGAAAAGCTAAAATCTTTTTATATCTGTATATAATATACCTCCCCTCATTAACACACACATACCATCACCCCACACGTCTTCTCTGTTTTGATCCAACCATTTTCAAGATGGGGAGGTTTTTTTTTATTTTTTCCTTTCCCATATAACTCTCTTGCCCTAAATCACTCCAGTGGTGGCATTTGCACAAAATCTGATTGCCATGAATACCAAGAGCCATGGCATGTTCACCACTCTGTGAAGGATGCATTGTAGACATTGTGTGCTGCTACACTTTCTCCAGTTTTTAAATGAACATGAGAAATATCTACAAGGGTGGGTTAAGAGATAATAGTGAATGGTTACATGTGTTCAGTGTCTGGTCAGTTCCTTCAGGATCAGATGTGAAAACCTCCCTCTGTTACCACTGATCAGTCGTGTACTGTGACGGGAACCTTGCTGCTTGCTTGCATTCTCGGATGCTTGCTTTCTGAGGGAGAAGACTGTTTTTATTGTTTGAATTATTTTTAAATATCTCTGTACTATCATGTAGGGTCCCTGCATACTCGTATTTTATAACCGAAGATATTGCTTAATACAGTTGCAAATAACTCTGCCCCTCAGAGGGAAACTTTTGTATATACATATCCATAGTGTCAGCGACAAGCACTTTGAGAAAAATGCAGCGTGTTTGCAGGTCCCACCTCCTGCACCACGAAGAAGACCTCAAATGTGGAGTGACTTTGTGGCTTTTGTATGTGTGCTTCATTCAATGTGCCATATATTGTGACTGGATATCATGCCTTTAACAGTCTTGTGTTTGGGAGAATACAATGCCACAGAGTATTGACTTCCATGTAGATGTAATGATATTTATTAGGCTTTTTATGGGTATAATTCCATCTATCATAACCTGCAACACTTTTTTTTCTTAAATGCAGTTTTAAAGTATTCATGGAAATATAAAGTATGTTTCCTTCATGTTACTAAAAAAAAAAAAAATGAAAATTTATATGTGTTATAAGTAAGGTTTTAAAATGTGTACCAAAAGTGTCACAAATGCTCCATTATCTAATATAGCTGCTGTGGAAGCAAGGCAAGTTTATCATCCGGGTATTTATGTAGCATATATGAACAGGAATACATGTTTTATCAACATGATCTAAAATGTAAGCTATAGTATGAAACAAACATCCCTAAACGGGGGATTTATGAAATTAGCTGGTGCATGTCGCCGAACATTGCACTCTATTTCAATAAATAAGAGCAGAAGGCTGGAACAGCACCCGAGATCAGTGCTGGAAAATCCTGGGAGCCAAGTAGCCCAAATGCTAACATAGCAGCTAACATTGTTTGAGCCATTCCTGCTGATAATGGCCCAGATTCAAGTAGAATTGCGCGATATTTGCGGGGGAGAAGGGCAACGATTTTGCCCTGCCCTCGATTCACGGAGCAGTAGCTCCGTGAATTGCGAGGGCGCGCCGGCAAATTTGCCCGGCGTAAGCGCGCGCAAGTTAAATGATCCCGCCGGGGGCGGGAATCATTTAAATTAGGCGCGCTCCCGCGCCGAGCGTACAACGCATGCTCCGTCTGGAAACTTTCCCGACGTGCATTGAGGCAAATGACGTCGCAAGGACGTCATTTGCTTCTAAGTGAACGTGAATGGCGTCCATCGCCATTCGCGTTTCACTTACGCAAACGCCGTGAAATTAAAATTTCACGGCGCGGGAAGGCCGGCTATACTTTAGCATTGGCTGCCCCTACTATTAGAAGGGGCAGCCTTGCGCTAAAAGTAGCCGTACGGAAACTCCGTACCTGGCTTGCGCGGGGCCCGCGCAAGCTTGTGAATCAGTGGTAGTATGCAATTTGCATACTACACGCTGATACACAATGGGAGCGGCCACCGCAAGAATGCAGCCTAAAATCTGCGAGGCATAAGAGCCTTATGCCGCGCAGATTTTAGCCTGCAGTCGGTGTAACGAGGTTCCTGAATCAGGAGCACTCGTTACATCGGAGCAAGTAAGCACTTGCGCTGCGTAACCTATGGTTGCGCGGGCACAAGTGCTTCTTGAATCTGGACCATTGTCAGCATATCTTCCCTGAAAGTCTTAGATTGTACTGGCTCCTGAGTTCTTGATAGGTTGTCCACCCCCTGCTGAAATCGTGTGTGGATTACAACACCTCCTTTTAAGACTGAAAGAAATTGAATTAATCCAAGAAGATTTTTAATAGTAGTGCTTGCATTCATTTTGCATAGTTGTATCTTGCATATTGGTGTATATGATTTTTAATTCACTTAAACTGACTTCATTTTTTGGGGAATACATCAATTTTAAAGAGTTTTAGACACTATTTTAATGTTGGTAAAGTGACAGCGGGCTTGCACATACATATTAGTTTCTTCCAGAAGACCCAAACCTTCAGATTCTCAGTATCAAGGCTTCCAAATGGCTTTGGAATACAGAGTAATCAAAAAAAAATATCAATTAACGGTTTTAAATTGACATACAAATATATATTTGAAATGAAATCTTTATTATTTTTTGGTAGTAACATGGTGTGGGTGGATTCCTGCCAGTCACAGGCTGTGTCACACCCCTCCAGCCTGTGTCTTGGAATAAGAGGGAGGTGATCCCTCCATTAATCAACATGTAATATCCAACCCCCATTGTGTTTAGCTGGTTAGCAGGCATGGAGGAAGAGGAAGGGAGTGGGCAGTCATTTACCACTGTGTATACACTAGAGATGCACAAAAATTGCTGCCGCGGAAACATTAAATGCGAAAATGGTGTTATCGGCATTGCGGCGGATTTACAGTGATTTTTTATTTTTATTGCCTACAATTATTTCTTTACATTTAGCTGTCAGTAGCTTGTGTTTTTTGGTGTGGATGCATTGAAGTCTATTACACGCAATTTCCTGCGGTAAAAAACATCCCTGACCCTTTCCAGAAATATACGCATATATATAGCTGTGAGCGTGTACCCTAGGAAACCATGTTAAATGGACTGAAAAAGGCACAAAAAAATGCATACTGTAGGTCTGAACCTAGTGTGATTGATATTTGTTTATGATGTGGGATTGGTGGCACGTTAAGGTAAAAAGCCTTCTGTGCAGAAGATCCCGCCTCCCCAGCCCCTCTGCATACTAATCTCAATCCAGCACTGTGCCCAAAAGCAGCAGCTCTCTCCCCCTTCGCACTGGACATGGTGGCAGCAGTCTGTGAGGAGAGAGCAGGGATTGGTGGGGGGGGGTACGGAGCCACACTTGTATGTGTATCTATGGACACAGCTCAAGATCGTGCCCGTGTGAGTTCCCCTGTAGCAAGCAGCTTGAAGGGGGGAGGAGCCAGCAGCACTGACAGAAGACCCCAGAAGAGGAGGACCTGGGCTGCTCTGTTCAAAACCATTACACAGAGCATGCAAGTATAACATGTTTGTTATTTTATTTATTTTTAAATAATGTTAGCAATCACTTTAAGTTATGTTCTTGTGACCAGTAGCGAGGTACTTCAGGCAGGACGAGGTTGGGCCACAGCTTTGATTCTGGCATGTAAAATGAATAGCCCTGGAAACAACCCTACTCATAAGTTTGACATACTACGGAGCTCTTGTGAGGAATCCCATAAACTTTGTGGAACAAATGCAAAGCCATTGTGTACCAGAATCTAATACTGCATGTTATCTTTTGTAACTAGATTGAGACATTCGTTTTTGTACGTATTTACATGATGATGATAATACAAAAGCAATGGTCATTAAGGCCCCTTTCACACGTGCAGACCGTATGTCCGCTTTTTCATCCATCCGTTTGCGAATGAAAAAGGGACATACATTGGTCCCTATGAATATCCGCTGACACCCGATCTCGTTCGCCTCCGCAAAGATCCGATTCTGCAGACAGAAGAAAACCCTATTTTTCCTTCAGTCTGCGGATCGGGTGAACACAGACATACGGTCCGTGTTCATCCGATCCCCCCATAGGGGAGAGCGGAGAAACTGCAGGGACCGCCCTGTCATCTGCCAGCTCAGCAGGGATCAACAGAGCGATCCCCGCTAAGCAAACAGAGCATAAGGAGGCGGATCATTACTGATCCACCTCGTGTGAAAGGGGCCTAAAACAAAATTAGTGCCCAGTGTTTCAGGTGTCCAAGTGTTTTGGAAGAAAAATAAAGGTATGTGTAGGCACATCATGTTTGCTGTCACTTTACACTTTTTTTTAGCAGTTTGCTAAAGTTTGTTTATACTGTAACTCGGTGTGTAGCATTGTTTTTAGCTTGTAGTTTCTCAACCCAGCAGTGGCAAATGTTCTTAAAAAAAACAAGCAAAAATAGAATTCTAGGCATATTAAAAATCTAACTCCATATTTCCATGTTGGCGATAAATTTGCAGCAGAAACTATTATGGGTACGTTTGCCAATGTGATACCCTTTTATTTTCCATTTTCAGTATGGATGTTTGTGCAGTGTATACAGAGCAATGTTGCCTTTCTTGGCTTTAATAAAGCTGGTCTGTAGACTGGCCTCTGTTCCTACCGGCATCAATACGTTTCAGCTCAACACAACTTATGGCTGCTTGTGCAACTTGGTTTTAATGCTGATGCTTTTGTACACTGATTTTAGGATATATTTAAAAAAAAAAGTTTATAAATGTTGCCTTTTTGATGCGTATTCATCTAAATAAAATACAGGTTTAACCACTTCCCGCCCGGCCTATAGCCGATTTACGTCCGGGAAGTGGTTCTGAAATCCTGACAGGACGTTCCAGAACGTCCTGCAGGATTTCATGCCGCGCGCGCCCGTGGGGGCGCGCAGCGCGGCGATCGGTGATGCAGGGTGTCAGTCTGACACCCTGCATCTCCGATCTCGGTAAAGAGCCTCCGGCGGAGACTCTTTACCACGTGATCAGCCGTGTCCAATGACGGCTGATCAAGATGTAAACAGGAAGAGCCGTTGATGGCTCTTCCTCACTCGCGTCTGACAGACGCGAGTAGAGGAGAGCCGATCGGCGGCTCTCCTGACAGGGGGGGTTCGCGCTGATTGTTTATCAGCGCAGCCCCCCCTCGGATCGCCACACTGGACCACCAGGGATGCCCACCCTGGACCACCAGGGTGGGCAAAAAAATAAAAAAGCCTGCAAAAAAAATAAAAGTCTGAAAAAAAATAAAAAAAGCATTCAAAAAAATAAAAAAAGATGCCAATCAGTGCCCACAAATGGGCACTGACTGGCAACCTGGGAAAATCAGTGCTGCCCCACAGTGTCCACCAGTGCCACCCCAGTGTCCATCAGTGCCACCCCATAGTGTCCATCAGTGCCACCCCACAGTGCCTATCCATGCCCAGTGCCCACCTATCAGTGCCCATCTGTGCCACCCATAAGTATCCATCAGTGCCACCCATAAGTGCCGCCCATGAGTGCCCATCTGTGCCGCCTATGAGTGCCCAGTGCCGCCTATGTGTGCCCATCAGTGCCGCCTATGTGTGCCCATCAGTGCCGCCTATGTGTGCCCATCAGTGCCGCCTATGTGTGCCCATCAGTGCCGCCTATGTGTGCCCATCAGTGCCGCCTATGAGTGCCCATCAGTGCTGCATACCAGCGCCGCTAATCAGTGCCACCTCATCTGTGCCCGTTAGTACTACCTCATCGATGTCCATCAGTGCCATCTCATCGGTGCCCATCAGTGTCGCCATATCAGTGCCCGTAATTGAAAGAGAAATACTTATTTACAAAAAAATTAACAGAAAAAAATAAAAACGTAATTTTTTTTCGAAATTTTCAGTCTTTTTTTAGTTGTTGCGCAAAAAAAAAAAAAATCGCAGAGGTGATCAAATACCACCAAAAGAAAGCTCTATTTGTGGGGAAAAAAGGACGCCAATTTTGTTTGGGTACAGTGTAGCATGACCGCGCAATTGCCATTCAAAGTGCGACAGTGCTGAAAGCTGAAAATTGGCTTGGGCGGGAAGGTGCGTAAGTGCCTGGTATGGAAGTGGTTAATGTCTCTTAGTAATTTTTATTTACATCTGTGTACCTTTGTCAGTCATGTCATTCTCTAAATAAGGCCTCATGCACACTGGACGTTTTTACAGCTGCTGTTTTTGGCTTCAGACGTTTTTTTTCTACAGTCCAACTCTCCAGCATGTTATCCTATGTATCCATGCGGGCTGTTATCAACTGTTTTTGTCTGGAACCCCCCCCACCCCCCACCCTCCTCTAAAAACTAGTGGGTTCTGAGAGGGGTTTTTCAGCTGTAAACACGCTCTAACGTCATCTTGCCAGTGTTTTTTTAACATCTTTGGTCCCATTGAAAAAACAAAAAATACTGCTAACACTTAAAAAATGCAAAGAAAATTCACTGCAAAGCTACTAGCTTTTTGATAACACCCAGTGTGCATGAGGCCTGAAGGGTAATCAACAAGCAGGGAATTTAGAAATATCAACTTTGCAAATTGTGTTTTTTCTAAATAACTGTAATCTTGGACTCACCATTTTTTTAGGTAAATATATTTCTAAGGGTGATATTGACATGACATTTTCAGTAAGATCCAATGCAATCCATACAAATAAGTTCAAAAATTGTTGTGTAATAAAATGGAATGAAAAAGTATTGAACAGGCTAACAGAAATGTATTTAATACTTCATACAAAATCCTTTTTTTGGTAATGACAGCTTCAAGATGGCTGATTATGACCCATTCTTCCACACAGTCTTCTAATCTTGAAGGTTCTGTAGGCCTCTTCTATGAACTCAGATCTTTAGTTATTTCCATAGATCTTGAATTGGATTCAAGTCAGGTGATTGGCTGGGCAATTCTAGCAGCTTTATTTTCTTTCTTTGAAACTAATTGAGAGTTCATATGGCTTTGTGTTTGGGATCATGGTCTTGCTGAAATGTCCACTTTTGTTTCATCTTCATCATCCTATTAGATGGCAGAAGACATTTATATACAATATCTTGGTACATTTTTTTCAATTCATCCTTCATTTAATGATATGAAGTTTGCCAGTCCCTGTACGCTGAAAAACAGCTCCACACCATAGTTACATAGTTAGTCAGGTTGAAAAAAGACACAAGTCCATCCAGTTCAACCACAAAAATTAAAAATAAAAAGTACAATCCTATACACCCAACTTCATACCCACAGTTGATCCAGAGGAAGGCAAAAAACCCCAGCAGAGCATGATCCAATTTGCTACAGCAGGGGAAAAATATCCTTCCTGATCCCCCGAGAGGCAATCGGATTTACCCTGGATCAACTTTACCTACAAATCTTAGTACTCAGTTATATTCTGTACATTTAGGAAAGAATCCAGGGCTTCCTTAAAGCAATCTACTGAGCTAGTTTCGGGGGTTTAGGAGCCTGCACATCACGTCGCTCTTCAGCCGTCTTCATCTGTTCATGATTGTACTTCATGCCGTTTTTAGTCTGGCCAAATGTGAGTAGCCTGACTTCTATATTCTTTTGTGAATAAATCTACCTATTGCAACAGAGAGCACTTAGTCTGTGATATCTTTTTCCATGTACCTGTCCTATGCGGTATGGTTGCCTAAATGAGGATCTAATACATCAGCCTGGTTCCTGTTTACTGTGAGACCTGCCTAATTGACCATTTGTTAATTCAGTGGTCCACGCATGAAGGTGAGAGTAGCCATTCCTAACGGTGGAGGGATCACTTTAAGTGTGGTGGTTTATCACGTGGTGGATATCTACTTCATCTATTTTATTTATTCGACATTTATGGACTTTGGATCGTTATTCTGAGTTTACATATTTGGTCTGTTTTATTATACATAAATGTGCTGGCCATATACCAGCATCATATATATATTTTTACGTTTTTTGCGCTGCACTAATTTCACCTATTATTGAATCTACTGAGCTGGCCAGAACCACCTCTGGAGGGAGTCTGTTCCACATTTTCACAGCTCTTACTGTGAAAAAACCTTTCCGTATTTGGAGGTGAAATCTCTTTTCCTCTAGACGTAAAGAGTGCCCCCTTGTCCTCAGTGTTGACCGTAAAGTGAATAACTCAACACCAAGTTCACTGTATGGACCTCTTATATATTTGTACATGTTGATCATATCCCCCCTTATTCTCCTCTTCTCAAGAGTGAATAAATTTAGTTCTTCTAATCTTTCCTCATAGCTGAGCTCCTCCATTCCTCTTATTAGTTTGGTTGCCCTTCTCTGCACTTTCTCCGATATCCTTTTTAAGAAATGGCTCCCAAAACTGAACTGCATATTCCAGATGAGGTCTTGCTAATGATTTGTACAGGGGCAAAATTATATCTCTGTCTCTGGAGTCCATACCTCTCTTAATACAAGAAAGGACTTTGCTTGCTTTGGAAACCGCAGCTTGGCATTGCATGCCATTGTTGAGCTTATGATCAACTAAAACCCCCAGATCCTTCTCCACTACAGATCCCCCCAGTATGTATGACGCATGCATATTCTTAGCCCCCAAGTGCATAACTTTACATTTATCAACATTAAACCTCATCTGCCACTTAGTCGCCCAATTAGACAGAGCATTGAGGTCGGCTTGTAAATTGGAGACATCCTGCAAGGACTTTATTCCACTGCATAGCTTGGTGTCATCTGCAAAGACAGAAATGTTACTTTTGATCTCAGACCCAATATCATTTATAAATATATTGAAAAGTAAGGGTCCCAGCACTGAACCTTGGGGTACACCACTGATAACCTTGGACCATTCAGAGTAAGAATCATTAACCACGACTCTGAATTCTGTCTTTCAGCCAGTTTTCTATCCATTTACAAACTGATATATCCAATCCTGTAGACCTTACCTTACACATGAGCCGTGTGTGCGGAACTGTATCGAACGCTTTTGCAAAATCCAAATATATCACGTCCACAGCCACGCCAGGGTTTTACTTACCTCTTCATAAAAAGAAATCAGGTTTGTCTGACAACTTCTGTCTTTCATGAATCCATGTTGTCTGCTGCTTAAATAGTTTTTTTCCAGCAAGAACTCATCCATGTGGTCTTTTATTAAACGTTCCAGTATCTTCCCAACTATAGAAGTTAAACTAACTGGTCTATAGTTACTTGGTAAAGACTTTGTTCCCTTTTTAAATATGGGCACCACATTGGCCCTGCGCCAATCCAGTGGTACTATTCCTGTCTTTAATGAGTCCCTAAATATTAGATACAGTGGCTTTGAAATGACAGAGCTCAACTCACCTAGGATCCGTGGATTGATGCCATCAGGTCCAGGTGCTTTATCCACCTTTATTCTGTCTAAATATTTCTGGACCATATCACTTTTGAGCCATTGTGGATTTGGGGCTGTGTCACTCCCACCCCCATTTTGGACATGAGCTCCCCCATGCTCCATTGTATACACAGAGCTGAAGAAAGCATTTAATAAATTTAATAATTTAATAAATTTGCCTTCTCTTTGTCCCCAGTCACCCACTCTAGATTATTTTGTAAGGGGCCTACATGCTCAGACTTCACCTTTTTACTATTAATTAGGGTTGTCCCGATACCACTTTTTTAGGACCGAGTACAAGTACCGATACTTTTTTTCAAGTAGTCGCCGATACCGAATACCGATACTTTTTTTTAATGTCATGTGACCGTTTTCAAACCACAATACAGACCAAAGATATTTTCTTTAGAATTATGAAGAACTGGTACATCATGGTGTGGGGCTGTTTTTTAGCATACGGTACTGGAAAACTACATATCATTGAAGGAGTGATCACTGCCAGTGCCACCTATCAGTGCAGCTCATCGTTGCCAGTGCCCAAAAGTGCAGCTAGCCAGTGCCACCTATCAGTGCAGATCAGTGCCCATTAGTGCATCAGTGCAGGGAGGCAGCTTATTAGTGCATCTCATCAGTGCCATTCAATCAATGCCAGTGCCACCTATCAGTGCCATCCAATGGTGCCATCCAATTTGTGCTCGATGTAAAAAATAAATAAAAATAAAAAAAAAGTATTCTATTTTGGTATCGGGAGTATTTGCGCGAGTACGAGTACTAGCGCAAATACTCGGTATCGGTCCCGATACCGATACTGGTATCGGTATCGGGACAACCCTACTATTAATATATTTAAAGAATTTTTTGGGGTTTGTCCTATCTTTTTCAATCTGTCGTTCGTTTTGAATTTTTGCATCCTTGATTTCCTTTTTACATATCCTGTTATATTCTTTGTAACATTTAAACAACACTAGTGTTCCTTCATTTTTATATTTTTTACAAGCTACTTTCTTATTGTTTATAGCTTTTTTAACTTTGACCGTGAGCCACATAGGTTTTATTTTTAGCCTTTTAAACTTATTACCCATGGGAACATACTTTGCAGTGAGGTTCCACACAGTCTTTTTGAAGAATTCCCATTTCTGTTCTGTGTTCATCTGTGCCAATAGTCCCTCCCAGTCCAAGTCCTGGAGAGCAGCCCTCATCCTTGGAAAATTTGCTCTCTTAAAATTTAGTGTTTTAATATTTCCTGTATGTATTTCTTGCTTATAGTTAACATTAAATGAAATCATGTTATGATCACTGCTACCCAGGTGTTCCTTTATCTGAACATTCGTAATAAGCTCTGCATGGTTTGAGATTATCAGGTCAAACAGCATCATTCCTAGTTGGGGCCTCAATAAACTGCACCATAAAATTGTCCTGCAATAGGTTTTTAAATTTTTGTCCTTTAACTGTCCCAGAAGTGCCATTAATCCAGTCAATTTCTGGGTAGTTAAAATCCCCCATTATTATCACCGTCCCAGCCCTTGCAGCCCTTCCCATCTGTGCAAGGAGCTGAGTCTCCACCTCCTCATTAACATTGGGTGGTTTATAACAAACTCCAATGATTAATTTTGAACTACGCACATCTGTATGCAGTTCCACCCATAATGCTTCAGCCTCATCACACTCTCCATCAAACAGGTTCTCTTTCACGCTTGCTTTGAGGTCACTTCTCACATAGAGACAGACCCCTCCACCTTTCCTTTTTACCCTGTCTTTCCGAAAGAGCATAGCCAGGAATATTAATAGCCCAGTCATGTGAGGATTGAAGCCAAGTTTCAGCAATACCGATTACATCATAGCTCTCCTCATGCACCAGAGCTTCCAGCTCACCTGTTTTGCTTGGCAGAATTCTGGCATTGGTGAACAAACACTTAAATGTATTGTTACATTTTTCTCCGGTGTTTTTCATATAATTTATAGTAGTACAAATGGCACTATTATTTCCAGTGGCTGTTTGCAACATGGGAACTTTCTTGTCACCTGCCATAACCCTCCCCCCATCTATCCCCATGATGTTCCCACCTCCAAACTTCACTGTTGGTATGCTGTTTTTGGGGTGATGTGCAGTGCCATTTGACCTCCAAACATGGTGTGTATTATGGCATCCAAAGGGTTCAATTTTGGGCTCATATGACCAGACTATATTCTCCCAGTATTTCACAGGCTTGTCTAAATGTTGTGCAGAAAATTTTAAACAAGCTTCAACAGGCTTTTTCTCCACCTATGGAGTCTTGCATGGTGAGCGGACATACAGGATATGGCAGTTGATTGCATTACTTATTGTTTTCTTTGAAACAATTGTACCTGCTAATTCCAGGTCTTTCTGAAGCTCTCCACAAGTGGTCCTTGGTTCTTGGACTACTTTTAATTCTTTTCACTCTGTCATAAACTTTGCTAGGAGCACCTGGTCGTGGCCGGTTTATAGTGAAATTACGTTCTTTCCACTACCTGATTATGGCCCCAACAGTGCTCACTGGAACAGGTTTAGAAATGCTTCTGTAAACAATGCCATCAGTATGTTTTGCAACAATAAGTTTGATCATGAGATATTTCTTGTGACACCCTGGTAATTATACCTTTTTTATAGGCCATCATTTGAGACACAACCAGCTGATAGTAATTTGCACTGACAAGGGGTAGGATTGCTTTCTAACTACTGATAGATTCCAGCTGGTGTTTTGGCTTTCCATGCCTTTTTTGCACCTCCCTTTCTTCACGTGGTGAATATTTTTTTCCCTGTGTCATTCCATTTTATTACATGTAACTTAATTTCTAAACTAATTTGTTTTGGTTTCTTTGTATGTATGGATTGCATGGGTTGTTGCTGAAATGTGGTGAACATTTAATGTTAATAGCACCTTTAGAAATATTTACCTAGAAAAATGGTTACATGTTCAATTCTTATTTTACAAGCTGTATGTATAACACTGTTGGTTGTTCGAACTAGGGTCAGCACTTGACTATCAGCGCACCTTAGTTTTTTTCTGTAATGGGTTGAGGTTCCTACACTTTACACCAGTAAGCTTTCTTTTACTATCAGGTGTTAGGGGTGTCGAATTTAATCGGTGCATCGCGATTCGGGTGTCACTGATGCGATTCCGATGCAGGCGATCATAATAATCAATGTCTAGCCCCGCCCCCACCCGGGAGAACTCTCCGTGCAGCCGTTACCTAATTTCCCAGTGTTTGTGACTGCTCATGTGACTGCCCGGCCCGCAGTGATTGGATGACTCGCACAGCTCCTCCCACAGGACCTGATTGTACGTGCCTACTCTGCTGCTCAGGATAGTTATGTGGGCGTGTCCGCCTGTACACGCTCCAGTCGTCCTGTTGTCACGTTTCCTACCCCCTGTGATCCCTGGATGGAGTTCCTGAGAGCGGAGCGGGCCGTACCGGATGATCTGAGGAGGAGAGGGATGGAGGCGGGAGGAGCGCAGCCTGTACACCTCACTGACAACCGAGCTCCCCGCTCTACAGGTACCGGGGTGAGGGGCTCTCACTTACAAAAATCCATTGGTGACCGAGTCCTCTTATGGCACACCCCAAAGTCTGTTTAGTTGATTTTGTGAAAGAGTCAAGCACTTTGTATTGGGTCAGAGCTAAGCCTTTAATGGCTATAAGAGCAAAAGGAGTTATTTTTTTTTCCAATGTTATTTTTCCACTTGGTAAAGGGAATTCCAGAATGTAACACATGCTGTTTTTTTGCCTAAGGCAAACCTGTATAGAAAATTGAAAACGATGTGACACATATGTTTCAGTAAACTGTAATATGCATGTTTTATCTTTCCGTGGAAGTCACATAAAGTAGGACACATTGTTCATTATTGTGAAATATTTGTCACTGAGTGTAAAGTATCCTGTAATTAAAAAAAGCTCATAAATAAATTTAAAAGGTAAGGTAAGCTCTACAGGTACCAGGGTGAGTGGCTCTCACTGACAACACTTTGAAAAGCATTAAATGTCGCTCTTCCTGATCATCTCCTGTACTATGTCTGCAGTCTCTGATCATCGCCTGTATTATGTCTGCAGTCTCCGATCATCTCCTGTAGCATGTCTGCAATTTTCCGATCATCTCCTGTAGCATGTCTGCAGTCTCCGATCATCTCCTGTAGCATGTCTGCAGTCTCTGATCATCTCCTTTAGTATTTTGGGGGGAGAGCCATGCGCACTTGCGCTGCAATCGTGATGCATCGCAGAATCGAATCGTGGACTTGATAATCGTAATCGCATCGAATCGTGAGACCAGTGAAGATGCGCAGCCCTATAACAGTATGACATACCTACCTGCAAAACAAATACAATAAAACATTGTAAAAATATTTTTTTTAACACAATCTGTGCCTAAAAAATATATGCTGAAGCATGGGGGCAATCCGCCCCTAATTTTAGGGGCAAATCGCCCCTCCACCCCAGCCCCCATGCTTCGGCATATATGCTCTTTTTTTTAACTGTGATGGTGAAATCACCTTCTACAGTGCTGGAGTCGCTGATTTACATATCGTGGGAGAAAACGCTGTTGCTGTCAAGATACATAAATCAGTGCTGCAGCTGAATGGCATACGTGCTAAGAAAATTATGTTTAACAAGAAAACAAAGTAACATTACAGTATAACATACCATAACTGCAAAGCAAATGCAATAAAACATTGTAAAAATAAAACATTTTTTAATGCAACCTGTGCCTAAAAAATATATGCTAAAGCATGGGGGCAATACGCCCCTAATGTTAGGGGCAAATCGCCCCTCCGCCCCCATGCTTCGGCATATATGCTCTTTTTTTTTTAACTGTGATGGTCAAATCGCCTTCTACAGCGCTGGAGTCGCTGATTTACGTATTGTGGGAGCAAATGCTATTACTGTCAAGTTAAATAAATCAGTGCTGCAGCTGAATGGAATACCTGCTAAGCAAATAATGGTTAACAAGAAAACAAAGTAACATTACAGTATAACAGTATGACATACCATACCTGCAAAGCAAATACAATAAAACATTGTAAAAATTAGGGTTGTCCCGATACCACTTTTTTAGGACCAAGTACAAGTACCGATACTTTTTTTCAAGTACTCGCCGATACCGAATACCGATACTTTTTTTTAAATGTGTCCCCAAATGCAGCCATGTCCCCCCACAAATGCAGCCATGTCCCCCACAGATGCAGCCATGTCCCCCCTCAGATGCAGCCATGTCCCCCCCATATTCAGCCATGTACCCCCCCATATGCAGCCATGTCCCCCCATATCCAGCCATGTCCCCCCTATCCAGCCATGTCCCCCCCTATCCAGCCATGTCCCCCCCATATCCAGCCATGTCCCCCCCATATCCAGCCATGTCCCCCCATATGCAGCCATGTCCCCCCATATGCAGCCATGTCCCCCCCATATCCAGCCATGTCCCCCCATATGCAGCCATGTCTCCCCCATATCCAGCCATGTCCCCCCATATGCAGCCATGTCCCCCCCATATCCAGCCATGTCCCCCCATAAAAAGCCATGTCCCCCCCATAAAAAGCCATGTCCCCCATATATGCAGCCATGTCCCCCTTATAAGCAGCCATGTCCCCCCATAAAAAGCCATGTCCCCCATACATTGATGCTGCCGCCGCCGCTTAGTTTATACGGGCGGGGAACATTACAGCTTTCATTTGAATAGCTGTAGTGTTTCCCGCCGCGTATAGACACTCCCCCTTGCTCGGGATTGGACAGATCACCCGAGCAAGGGGGAGTGTCTATACGCGGCGGGAAACACTACAGCTATTCAAATGAAAGCTGTAATGTTCCCCGCCCGTATTAACCAAGCGGCGGCGGGATGCGGCGTGGCAGCGGGGGGGGGAGTATTCGGCTAGGCATCGGGGGCATTTGCGGGAGTACAAGTACTCCCGCAAATACTTGGAATCGGTACCGATACTAGTATCGTATCGGGACAACCCTAGTAAAATATATTTTTTTTAACACAATCTGTGCCTAAAAAATATATGCTGAAGCATGGGGGCAATCCGCCCCTAATGTTAGGGGCAAATCGCCCCTCCACCCCAGCCCCCATGCTTCGGGCATTTATGCTCTTTTTTTAACTGTGATGGTGAAATCACCTTCTACAGTGCTGGAGTCGCTGATTTACGTATCGTGGGAAAAAACGATGTTGCTGTCAAGATACATAAATCAGTGCTGCAGCTGAATGGCATACCTGCTAAGCAAATGATGGTTAACAAGAAAACAAAGTAACATTACAGTATAACAGTATGACATACCATAACTGCAAAGCAAATGCAATAAAACATTGTAAAAATAAAAATGTTTTAACGCAATCTGTGCCTAAAAAATATATGCTGAAGCATGGGGGCAATCCGCCCCTAATGTTAGGGGCAAATCACCCCTCCACCCCTGCCCCCATACTTCGGCATATATGCTATTTTTTTTTTTAACTGTGATGGTGAAATTGCCTTCTACAGCGCTGGCGTCGCTGATTTATGTATCGTGGGAGTAATCGTGGGAAAAAGGAGTACCGTATTTATCGGCGTATACCGCGCACTATTTTGCCCTGAAAATCAGGGCAAAATCGTGGGTGCGCGATATACGCCGATACCCGCTTTACCGCCATGAGTTTGAATACTGCGCCCGCATATAGCGAGCGCAGTACACTCGTGAATCTTCGGCCAGTCTCGGCGCCTCTCGTACTGACGTCCTGAGCGTACAGGACGTCAGTGCGAGAGGCGCCCGAGCCTGCCCGAAGATTCACGAGTGTACTGCGCTCGCTATATGCGGGCGCAGTATTCAAAGTCGTGGCGGGAAACGAGCGGGAGGACGCCGCCGAAGGACGCCGGACCCGACGAGGCCGCAGATGGACGCCGCGCAAGACATCAAAACTGTAAGGGGTTTGGGGGTGCGCGGTATACGCCAGAGCGCGTTATACCGCGATAAATACGGTATTTTATTAAATAAAATGGCACGCACCCCAGATGATGTCTCATTAGACAAAATGCAATTCCCAATGGCGCTGTTTATATACGGTGAAACCTAAGTCATGAAATGCTGGTAGCATGACATACCATAACTGCAAAGCAAATGCAATAAAACATTGTAAAAATAAAAATGTTTTAACGCAATCTGTGCCTAAAAAATATATGCTGAAGCATGGGGGCAATCCGCCCCTAATGTTAGGGGCAAATCACCCCTCCACCCCTGCCCCCATACTTTGGCATATATGCTCTTTTTTTTTTAACTATGGTGGTGAAATCACCTTCTACATTGCTGGAGTTGCTGATTTATGTATCGTGGGAGAAAACGCTGTTGTCAAGATAAATAAATCAGTGCTGCAGCTGAATGGAATACCTGTTAAGCAAATGATGGTTAACAAGAAAACAAAGTAACATTACAGTATGACATACCATACCTGCAAAGCAAATACAATAAAACATAGTAAAAAACATTTTTTTAACGCAATCTGTGCCTAAAAAATATATGCTGAAGCATGGGGGCAATCCGCCCCTAATGTTAGTGGCAAATCACCCCTCCACCCCTGCTCCCATGCTTCGGCATACAGTATATGCTCTTTTTTTTTAACTGTGATAGTGGAATCGTCCTTTTATAGCACTGGAGTCACTGATTTACGTATTGTGGGAGCAAACACTGTTGCTGTCAAGATAAATAAATCAGTGCTGCAGTTGAATGGCATACCTGCTAAGCAAATGATGGTTAACAATAAAACAAAGTAACATTACATTATAACAGTAAGACATACAATAACTGCAAAGCAAATGTAATAAAACATTGTAAAAACAAAAAAATATTAACGCAATCTGTGCCTAAAAAATATATGCAGAAGCATGGGGGCAATCCGCCCCTAATGTTAGGGGCAAATCACCCCTCCACCCCTGCCCCCATACTTCAGCATATACGCTCTTTTTTTTAACTGTGATAGTGAAATCACCTTCTACAGCGATGTAGTCGCTGATTTACATATCGTGGGAGTAATCTTGGGAAAAAAGAGTATTTTATTAAATAACACGAAAATCCCAGAAATTTGGACGAAAATGCAGTCGGACGATAATGAATGGACATGTCTATACAGCAGTGCTGAACAGCCCGCCGAACTTCGATTCATCTCCGGTCAACTTAAAGTGAAACTTCACCTAACACAGTAGCATCTTCTGACTCTCCCCCTAACAGTAGGGTCCTGTGCACCCCCAAAGCAGTGTCCAGTGCCCTCTGCCCCCCCATAGCAGTTTCCTCTGCCATCCCGCTCCATTGTTACATAGTTAGTCAGGTTTAAAAAAGACACCAGTCCATCCAGTTCAACCATAAAAAAAATGAAAAATAAAACAGTATCATACAGTCCCATATACCCACAGTTGATCCAGAGGAAGGTGAAAAACCCCAGCAGAGCATAATCCAATTCGCTATAGCAGGGGAAAAAAATTCCTTCTTGATCCCCCGAGAGGCAATCGGATTTTCCCTGGATCAACTTTACCCCAAATTAAAATTCCTAGCACACCTCACCAAATCTCCATTTGTTAACCCCTGTCACCCCCCAAATTCCTCCACCCAACACAAAATCCCCTCCCTCCAATCTCCTTGTGGTGCCCACCCACCTCACATAATACCACAGTGCCCAGGGCAGCCTCTCCTCCTGCCCACCCCTTGTCCTGGCCCTGATTGTTGTACATCCTGCTCCATTGTAGTGCCCCCTGCCCCTTCATAGCAGTGTTCTCTGCCCAGGGCAAACATACCAAATGCGCCCCCCCCCATTATGTATGAGCATTATGTGTCAGCAACCCCACCCCCAAAAAATAAAAATCGATCCCCTCCCCAAAAAATAAAATAATGAATAAATATTCCCCCTCCTAGTACAAATCCTCTATTCCTCAACTTTCCCCTCCAAGCACAATCCTCCACCCCCCCCTTTCAGCAGAAATTCCCCTCACTAATCCCCCTATCCTAGAAAAAATCTCCCCCCACAAATTTACCCTCCTAGCACAAATACCCCAATCACTCCTACTAGCACAACCCCACCCCCACCCCCCCCCCCAAAAAAATCCCCTCTAGCATATTACTTTTATAGCACAAACCCCCCTAATCCTCCCTCTTAGCACAAATACTCTTCCCCATCCTAACACAAATCCCCCCCCCCCAATTAGAATTAGCTATTCTCACACACCTCACCAAATCTTCAATTGTTAACCCCTGTCACTCCCAAAATTCCTCCACCCAACACAATTCCCCTCCCTCTAATCTTCTTGTGGTGCCCCCCAAACCCACATAATACCACAGTGCCCAGGGCAGCTTTTCCTCCTGCCCACCCATTGTCCTGGCCCGGACTGTTGTACAACCACCCCAGGCCCGGACTGGCCATAGGGCACACCGGGCATATGCCCGGTGGGCCGCGGCAGCCGGCCACATGTCAATTTTGTGCCTGATTTTGCAGCTGCTTGAGCCGGCCCTGCTCATCCGCTGCCGGCCTCTCCGTGGCCGGCTCCTCGGGATGAGCCGCATCCATGTCCTTCTGGCCGGGGTCCCCATCCCTTATCAAAGTGCTGCGTCATCTGGGCTGCTCCGTGAGTCGGGGCCGCTCAGCCGGCCTCACCACTGCCAGCTCCGCGGCCGTCCGACGGACTATTCAGCTGAGCTCAGGGGGGGGCGGAAGTGAAGAGAACGAGGAAAGAGCGCTGTGAGTAGAACGAGGAAAGTTGAATGTGGAGCTCTGACTGTACTGGAATCTGGGGGGGGGGGGGTGGAGAGGAGAGCACCCACCTCACCCTCTGCACCCACCCCACCCATCTCACCCTCTGAACCCACCTCACCCTCTGCACTCACCTCACCCTCTGCACTCTGCACCCATCCCACCCACCTCACCCTCTGCACTCTGCACCCACCCCTCCCTTCTTACCCTCTGCACCCACCCCACCCATCTCACCCTCTGCACCCACCTCACCCTCTGCACCCACCTCATCCTCTGCACCCACCTCATCCTCTGCACCCACCTCACCCATCTCACCCTCTGCACCCACCTCACCCTCTGCACTTTGCACCCATCCCACCCATCTCACCCTCTGAACCCACCTCACCCTCTGCACTCTGCACCCATCCCACCCACCTCACCATCTGCACCCACCCCTCCCTTCTCACCCTCTGCACCCACCCCACCCATCTCACCCTCTGAACCCACCTCACCCTCTGCACTCTGCACCCATCCCACCCACCTCACCCTCTGCACTCTGCACCCACCCCTCCCTTCTCACCCTCTGCACCCACCTCACCCTCTGCACCCATCTCACCCTCTGCACCCACCTCATCCTCTGCACCCACCTCACACTCTGCACCCACCCCACCCATCTCACCCTCTGCACCCACCTCACCCTCTGCACTCTGCACCCATCCCACCCACCTCACCCTCTGCACCCATCTCACCCTCTGCACCCACCCCACCCATCTCACCCTCTGAACCCACCTCACCCTCTGCACCCTGCACCCATCCACCTCACCCTCTGCACCCATCCCACCCACCTCACCCTCTGCACCCACCTCACCCTCTGCACCCACCCCACCCACCTCACCCTCTGCACCCACCCCACCCATCTCACCCTCTGAACCCACCTCACCCTCTGCACTCTGCACCCATCCCTCCCTTCTCACCCTCTGCACCCACCCCACCCATCTCACCCTCTGAACCCACCTCACCCTCTGCACCCATCCCACCCACCTCACCCTCTGCACTCTGCACCCACCCCTCCCTTCTCACCCTCTGCACCCACCCCACCCATCCCGGCCACCTCACCCTCTGCACTCACCTCATCCTCTGCACCCACCCCACCCATCTCACCCTCTGCACCCACCTCACCCTCTGCACCCATCCCACCCACCTCACCCTCTGCACCCACCCCTCCCTTCTCACCCTCTGCACCCACCCCACCCATCTCACCCTCTGCACCCACCTCACCCTCTGCACCCACCTCATCCTCTGCACCCACCTCATCCTCTGCACCCACCTCACCCATCTCACCCTCTGCACCCACCTCACCCTCTGCACTCTGCACCCATCCCACCCATCTCACCCTCTGAACCCACCTCACCCTCTGCACTCTGCACCCATCCCACCCACCTCACCCTCTGCACCCACCCCTCCCTTCTCACCCTCTGCACCCACCCCACCCATCTCACCCTCTGAACCCACCTCACCATCTGCACTCTGCACCCATCCCACCCACCTCACCCTCTGCAATCTGCACCCATCCCACCCACCTCACCCTCTGCACTCTGCATCCATCCCACCCTTCTCACCCTCTGCACCCACCTCACCCTCTGCACCCACCTCATCCTCTGCACCCACCTCACACTCTGCACCCACCCCACCCATCTCACCCTCTGCACCCACCTCACCCTCTGCACTCTGCACCCATCCCACCCACCTCACCCTCTGCACCCACCCCACCCATCTCACCCTCTGAACCCACCTCACCCTCTGCACCCTGCACCCATCCACCTCACCCTCTGCACCCATGCCACCCACCTCACCCTCTGCACCGACCTCACCCTCTGCAACCCACCCCACCCACCTCACCCATCTCACCCTCTGAACCCACCTCACCCTCTGCACTCTGCACCCATCCCTCCCTTCTCACCCTCTGCACCCACCCCACCCATCTCACCCTCTGAACCCACCTCACCCTCTGCACCCATCCCACCCACCTCACCCTCTGCACTCTGCACCAACCCCTCCCTTCTCACCCTCTGCACCCACCCCACCCATCCCGGCCACCTCACCCTCTGCACTCACCTCATCCTCTGCACCCACCCCACCCATCTCACCCTCTGCACCCACCTCACCCTCTGCACCCATCCCACCCACCTCACCCTCTGCACCCACCTCACCCTCTGCACCCACCCCACCCATCTCACCCTCTGAACCCACCTCACCCTCTGCACCCACCTCACCCTCTGCACCCACCTCACCCTCTGCACCCACCCCACCCATCTCACCCTCTGAACCCACCTCACCCTCTGCACTCTGCACCCATCCCACCCACCTCACCCTCTGCACCCACCCCTCCCTTCTCACCCTCTGCACCCACCCCACCCATCTCACCCTCTGAACCCACCTCACCCTCTGCACTCTGCACCCATCCCACCCACCTCACCCTCTGCACTCTGCACCCACCCCTCCCTTCTCACCCTCTGCACCCACCTCACCCTCTGCACCCACCTCATCCTCTGCACTCTGCACCTCACACTCTGCACCCACCCCACCCATCTCACCCTCTGCACCCACCTCACCCTCTGCACCCATCCCACCCACCTCACCCTCTGCACCCATCTCACCCTCTGCACCCACCCCACCCATCTCACCCTCTGAACCCACCTCACCCTCTGCACTCTGCACCCACCCCTCCCTTCTCACCCTCTGCACCCACCCCACCCATCTCACCCTCTGAACCCACCTCACCCTCTGCACTCTGCACCCATCACACCCACCTCACCCTCTGCACTCTGCACCCACCCCTCCCTTCTCACCCACCCCACCCATCTCACTCCCTTCTCTTTCCAATTCCTGAATCACGTCCTCGAAGATATAGTTCCATTTCCTCATTTGTTGGCTTGGTAAAAAACTTCCTTTCCTTGTAAAATCTATTGTTTTATTTTACAACAACGCTTGTCAGTTGGTCTGTTTCATTTAATCTTGATTTTTGTTTCCACCTGCAAAAAGAAGAAAAAGTTTAGTTTATAGTGGACAATAGAAAAAATGGGCAACAAATACAGTCAGAGGTAAACAGCAGGATAAGCCTAGAAACACTGTATCAGGGGCCCACATGGTATGACACCAAAACAGGCATGAATGTTCTGGATTAGAGATCTGTGGTATGACAGGTTGTCACTGGCACAGACCTAGAAGTACTGGATCAGTGGCCCATGTCATAGCACAGGTAGTCACCAACACATGCCTGGAAGTACTGGATCAGTGGCCCATGTCATACCACAGGTAGTCACCAAAACATGCCTGGAAGTACAGGATCAGTGGCCCATGTCATACCACAGGTAGTCACCGACACATGCCTGGAAGTACAGGATCAGTGGCCCATGTCATACCACAGGTAGTCACCAACACATGCCTCGAAGTACAGGATCAGTGACCCATTTTTAATAGCACAGGTTGTCACCGGCACATGTCTTGAAGTACTGGCCAAACAGAAAAATAAATACAAATATTTTCAATTGTATAAATTGTGGATACTTACTGATTCTTTGCTTTGCAGATGCAGATGACGACCAACATGAAAATAAATCCACTGAGTATCACCGTCATGATAGCCAGGAGCCAAATAGGGACTTCAACAAAAAGAAGGAAATAAAGCGTTATTGTCAATGATAAGAGCACATGTAAGAACTTCTAAGGCCCCGTACACACGACAGAGTTTCTCGGCAGAATTCACCGAGAAACTCGGTCAAAACCCGGATTCTGCCGAGAAACTCTGTCGTCTGTACAGTTTTGGCTCGATGGAGCCGCCGAGGAGCTCGACGAGAAAATAGAGAACATGTTCTCTATTTTCTCGTTGTTCTATGGGAGAAGGCGTCCCGCCGAGCTCCTCGGCGGCTTCATCCCAGAACTCGACGAGGAACTCGACGTGCCAAGCACGTCGAGTTCCTCGGCCGTGTGTACGGGGCCTCAATGTATCGGGATAACATAGCTGGGTAAAATTAATCATGTGGAACTCCAGGTGGGGAAATTGCGAACAAACGTTATGTCTCCTCACTTTACCTCTACCTCCCTTTGTGTCCTGGAGAGCACACAGGATGTAAGAAGAAATCTTACCAACTCCTCCCCACACCATATTAACTAAAAAAATAAAAGTTTTGGCTGGAGCTGTGCTTTAAATCATAATTAATATTACACTAGCTGCATTAAGCCCATTCTTATTTCAGAACATTTCACTTACCTTGCACCTTGGTGTGATACCAAGCCCGGACATCTTCTGAGGAATCTTGGCCTTCGGGTTCATCCAGCATCCTCTGACCACCTGGCAAAATGGCCAGATATTCATTGTCTTTTCCCAGGGCTGGAATATACTGATAGTCTCTACCCAGCAAATCTAGTCCTAGAATAACAGAAAAGAAACAAAGATATACATTTCTCAGGTACATTATCTACAAGGATACAAAATCATAAATGTTATTTATACATTAAAAATTTGATTAGAGTTTAGAAGTCCTTTGGGTTTTCTAGATAATTGTCAGCATAAGAACGGCTATTATTTCCCCACAGCGGGCAATCAGATTCCAGCCTGCCTTGCACCGTTCTGGCCGTTGTGGCTGTGATAAAATAAGTGAGGCCCCGTACACACGTCCGAGGAACTCGACGTGCCAAACACATCGAGTTCCTCGTCGAGTTCAGTGTGGAAGCCACCGAGATCTCGGCGGGCTGACTTTCCTCATTGAACAACGAGGAAATAGAGAACATGTTCTCTATTCGCCCCGACGAGTTCCTCGTCGGCTTCCTTGCTGAAAAGTGTACACACGACCGAGTTTCTCGGCAGAATCCAGCTCCGATCGAGTTTCTGGCTGAATTCTGCCGAGAAACTCGGTCGTGTGTATGGGGCCTGAGAGAAAGCCTTGTTGGCTTGAAGTAGATATTCCCTGGCTCATGTGCTGCATGCTAGTTCTGGGGCAGTGGGCCAGAACCTATTCACTGAGGCAATGACTTGACATAGGTGTGTGGCTCCTGAGTCAGGGGATGGTTACTTCCTTCTCACATAGGCGTTTTACTTCATGACAAAGAATGTGTATTTGCTTAGAACTGATAATGGCCCTTCTTTTTTAGAACCCCAAATTCCATAAGTGCTTTTACTATTGGACATTTATAAAATATACATCCATGCAGGGACAGCACCAGAGGGGTGTATGGAAGTCCCCTAGAACTACCAAAAAATAAAAGACTGTGCAAGCATCTATAAAATTATGGACTCGGCAGCTGGTCGGTGCACAGCCAAGCATAAGAACGGAGGGTACTCTGTGTTCCACCTCCTGCTGCCGTTTTGGCCTGGCCCCCGGGGATTTATGAGACAGACAGAATGTGCATGGAATTCAATTCCCCAGAAGTCACCCAAGTTTTCAAACCCCTCAAATAGTGTTCCTGCCCACTGTGTAAGTCTTCCCTAATAGCAGCATGGATGAAGGGATCTCTATTATATTCAGGCAGCCATGGCTGCTGGTGCTGCCAAACAATGATTACATCTGATAGGATGCAGTCACTGTTTGCCCGATAATTTACCCCCTGAATTTTAAACAGACTTTTGTAGGGATGGGTGATGCTTGCAGACCCACCCGTGTCTTGAATTGTGGCCATTTTAGCAAGAATCAGACAAAATTTAAGTAATTGGTTAGAGCACTGACTTCAAATGATCACGTTATATTCTCTTACCTGTATCCTGGGTGTCTGGGGGCTTAGACGTCACATCTGCCTTTGTTTCTTCACCTGCAAGCTTGGACTCCGCAGGTACATCCATCTCATCTGCCTTCGTATCTTCACCTGTGAGCCTGGACTCCGCAGGTACAACCATCTCATCTGCTTTGGTATCTTCACCTGTGTGCTTGGACTCCGCAGGTACACTTGTATCATCTGCTTTGGTATCTTCAGCTGACAGATTGGACTCTGTAGCTAAATCCTCCTCAACTGCCGTCTGTCGCCATCCACCTGTGAACTCAGACTCTTCAGGTGCATATAGCACGTCCGCTTTGTGTTCCTCGGGTGCAAGCTCGGACTCTTCAGGTACATATAGCGCGTCCGCTATGTGTTCCTCGGGTGCAAGCTCGGACTCTTCAGGTGCAAATAGCACGTCTGCTTTGTGTTCCTCGGGTGCAAGCTTGGACTCTTCAGGTGCAAATAGCACGTCCGCTTTGTGTTCCTCGGGGGCAAGCTCGGACTCTTCAGGTGCAAATAGCGCGTCCGCTTTGTGTTCCTCTGGTGCAAGCTCGGATTCTTCAGGTGCATATAGCGCGTCCGCAATATGTTCCTCGGGTGCAAGCTCGGACTCTTCAGGTGCATATAGCACGTCCGCTTTGTGTTCCTCGGGTGCAAGCTCGGACTCTTCAGGTGCATATAGCACGTCCGCTTTGTGTTCCTCGGGTGCAAGCTCGGACTCTTCAGGTGCATATAGCGCGTCCGCTATTTGTTCCTCGGGTGCAAGCTCGGACTCTTTAGGTGCATATAGCACGTCCGCTTTGTGTTCCTCGGGTGCAAGCTCAGACTCTTCAGGTGCAAATAGCACGTCCGCTTTGTGTTCCTCGGGTGCAAGCTCGGACTCTTCAGGTGCATATAGCGCGTCCGCTATATGTTCCTCGGGTGCAAGCTCGGACTCTTCAGGTGCATATAGCACGTCCGCTTTGTGTTCCTCGGGTGCAAGCTCGGACTCTTCAGGTGCATATAGCACGTCCGCTTTAGGTTCCTCGGGTGCAAGCTCGGACTCTTCAGGTGCATATAGCGCGTCCGCTATATGTTCCTCGGGTGCAAGCTCGGACTCTTCAGGTGCATATAGCACGTCCGCTTTGTGTTCCTCGGGTGCAAGCTCGGACTCTTCAGGTGCATATAGCACGTCCGCTTTGTGTTCCTCGGGTGCAAGCTCGGACTCTTCAGGTGCATATAGCACGTCCGCTATATGTTCCTCGGGCGCAAGCTCGGACTCTTCAGGTGCATATAGCACGTCCGCTTTGTGTTCCTCGGGGGCAAGCTCGGACTCTTCAGGTGCATATAGCACATCTGCTTTGTGTTCCTCAGCTGTGAGATTGGATTCTTCAGGTGCATATAGCACGTCCGCTTTGTGTTCCTCGGGTGCAAGCTCGGACTCTTCAGGTGCATATAGCACGTCCGCTTTGTGTTCCTCGGGTGCAAGCTCGGACTCTTCAGGTGCATATAGCGCGTCCGCTATATGTTCCTCGGGTGCAAGCTCGGACTCTTCAGGTGCATATAGCACGTCCGCTTTGTGTTCCTCGGGTGCAAGCTCGGACTCTTCAGGTGCATATAGCACGTCCGCTTTGTGTTCCTCGGGTGCAAGCTCGGACTCTTCAGGTGCATATAGCACGTCCGCTATATGTTCCTCGGGTGCAAGCTCGGACTCTTCAGGTGCATATAGCACGTCCGCTTTGTGTTCCTCGGGGGCAAGCTCGGACTCTTCAGGTGCATATAGCACATCTGCTTTGTGTTCCTCAGCTGTGAGATTGGATTCTTCAGGTGCATATAGCACGTCCGCTTTGTGTTCCTCGGGTGCAAGCTCGGACTCTTCAGGTGCATATAGCGTGTCCGCTATATGTTCCTTGGGTGCAAGCTCGGACTCTTCAGGTGCATATAGCACGTCCGCTTTGTGTTCCTCGGGTGCAAGCTCGGACTCTTCAGGTGCATATAGCGCGTCCGCTATGTGTTCCTCGGGTGCAAGCTCGGACTCTTCAGGTGCATATAGCACGTCCGCTTTGTGTTCCTCGGGGGCAAGCTTGGACTCTTCAGGTGCATATAGCACGTCCGCTTTGTGTTCCTCGGGTGCAAGCTCGTACTCTTCAGGTGCATATAGCGCGTCCGCTATATGTTCCTCGGGTGCAAGCTCGGACTCTTCAGGTGCATATAGCGCGTCCGCTATATGTTCCTCGGGTGCAAGCTCGGACTCTTCAGGTGCATATAGCACGTCCGCTTTGTGTTCCTCGGGTGCAAGCTCGGACTTTTCAGGTGCATATAGCACGTCCGCTTTGTGTTCCTCGGGTGCAAGCTCGGACTCTTCAGGTGCATATAGCACGTCCGCTATATGTTCCTCGGGTGCAAGCTCGGACTCTTCAGGTGCATATAGCACGTCCGCTTTGTGTTCCTCGGGGGCAAGCTCGGACTCTTCAGGTGCATATAGCACGTCCGCTTTGTGTTCCCCGGGTGCAAGCTCGGACTCTTCAGGTGCATATAGCACGTCCGCTATATGTTCCTCGGGTGCAAGCTCGGACTCTTCAGGTGCATATAGCACGTCCGCTTTGTGTTCCTCGGGGGCAAGCTCGGACTCTTCAGGTGCATATAGCACATCTGCTTTGTGTTCCTCAGCTGTAAGATTGGATTCTTCAGGTGCATATAGCACGTCCGCTTTGTGTTCCTCGGGTGCAAGCTCGGACTCTTCAGGTGCATATAGCGTGTCCGCTATATGTTCCTTGGGTGCAAGCTCGGTCTCTTCAGGTGCATATAGCACGTCCGCTTTGTGTTCCTCGGGTGCAAGCTCGGACTCTTCAGGTGCATATAGCGCGTCCGCTATGTGTTCCTCGGGTGCAAGCTCGGACTCTTCAGGTGCATATAGCACGTCCGCTTTGTGTTCCTCGGGGGCAAGCTCGGACTCTTCAGGTGCATATAGCACGTCCGCTTTGTGTTCCTCGGGTGCAAGCTCGTACTCTTCAGGTGCATATAGCGCGTCCGCTATATGTTCCTCGGGTGCAAGCTCGGACTCTTCAGGTGCATATAGCGCGTCCGCTATATGTTCCTTGGGTGCAAGCTCGGACTCTTCAGGTGCATATAGCACGTCCGCTTTGTGTTCCTCGGGTGCAAGCTCGGACTCTTCAGGTGCATATAGCACGTCCGCTTTGTGTTCCTCGGGTGCAAGCTCGGACTCTTCAGGTGCATATAGCACGTCCGCTATATGTTCCTCGGGTGCAAGCTCGGACTCTTCAGGTGCATATAGCACGTCCGCTTTGTGTTCCTCGGGTGCAAGCTCGGACTCTTCAGGTGCATATAGCACATCTGCTTTGTGTTCCTCAGCTGTGAGATTGGATTCTTCAGGTGCATATAGCACGTCCGCTTTGTGTTCCTCGGGTGCAAGCTCGGACTCTTCAGGTGCATATAGCGTGTCCGCTATATGTTCCTTGGGTGCAAGCTCGGACTCTTCAGGTGCATATAGCACGTCCGCTTTGTGTTCCTCGGGTGCAAGCTCGGACTCTTCAGGTGCATATAGCGCGTCCGCTATATGTTCCTCGGGTGCAAGCTCGGACTCTTCAGGTGCATATAGCACGTCCGCTTTGTGTTCCTCGGGGGCAAGCTCGGACTCTTCAGGTGCATATAGCACGTCCGCTTTGTGTTCCTCGGCTGTGAGATTGGATTCTTCAGGTGCATATAGCACGTCTACTTTGTGCTCCTCAGGTGTGAGGTTGGACTCCGCAGGTAAATCCTTCTCATCAGCTTTGGTATCTTCAACTATTGGCTCAGGTAGAAATATCTCAATCTTGTACTCCTTGCCTGACGGCTCATACACAACATATCTATAACGTTCATTCGGATCTATAATCACAGAAGAGAAAATAAATACAAATATTAATTTTATATTATCTAAGAAAGATAAGTACAATCCTATTATATTATATTCAGTTATTTTGTGTGTGTGTGCCAGAACTGAGTTCTGGTACTTCTGACAGGGAGCAGAGTTTTTTTTTTAATATATAGCTTGTTTTAAGCAGCTCTCAGCCCGCAGAGTCAGCTGGCGGCCACATAAGCCGACACAGCTCCTATAGTACCGGCAGCAGCCTTAAAGGGGTTGTAAAGGAATGTTTTTTTTCCCTAAATAGCTTTCTTTACCTTAGTGCAGTCCTCCTTCACTTACCTCATCCTTCGATTTTGCTTTTAAATGTCCTTTTTTCTTCTGAGAAATGCTCACTTCCTGTTCTTCTGTCTGTAACTCACCACCATATGCAAGGTTTTCTTCTTGGTGTGCAGAAAGCATCTTGAGGGGGGAAAGGGCGAGCAGGAGTGTCCGGATGCCCACTAGCACACAGCTCCTTTCTCTATCTGCAAAGTAGAGAGTGTCCTGACTTGCCTGCTCGCCCCCTCCCCCCTCAAGAGGCTTTCTGCACACCATGAAGAAAGCCTTGCATTACTGTGGTGAGTTACAGACAGAAGAACAGGAAGTGAGCATTTCTCAGAAGAAATAAGTACATTTAAAAGCAAAATGGAAGGATGAGGTAAGTGAAGGAGGACTGCACTAAGGTAAAGGAAGCTATTTAGGGGGGAATTTTTATTTTATTTTATAACCCCTTTAAGAGAGTGGAGCAATATCAGCTGCACTCTGCCTCTCCCTGTAGTAGAGTGGATGTTCCTGTGAGTGTGAGGAAGAGCTGCAGTGTGGTGTCCTGTCCTGAAACTTCTGACTGCTCACTGCCTGAGGAAGACTGTACATTGATTTTGGTAATTATTTAAAACTGTCAGTGTTGTTGCTGGATGAATATAGGGGCTGCTTGACTGTCTAGTAATGCCGCTGTCAGGATATGGGGATGTCTTATAATGCTGCCTGGATATTGGGACTGTCTCTCTTGCTGTATATATGGGACTGTCTCTCTTGCTAGATATTGGGAACTGTCTATTGTGATCGGGAACAGTGATATCTGTCATGTCCCAGGCAGCCACCCAGGGAACACAGTTAACCCCTTCCCTGCCAGTGTCATTTTTACATTGATTAGTGCATTTTTATAGCACTGATCAATGTAATAATGTCACTGGTCCCCAAAAAGTGTTATTTGGGGTCAGATTTGTCCGCGCTAAAAATCACAAACCAGTAAAAACAATAAAAAATAAATAAAAATCCCTAAAATCTATCCCAGTGTTTGTAGATGCCATAACTTTTGTGCAAACCACTTAATATACGCCTATTGTGAGTTTTTTGTTTTTTTAACCAAAAATATGTACAGGGATATATATTGTCCTAAACTGATGAATAAATTCATTATATATATATATATATATATATATATATATATATATATATATTTTGGGGGGGGGGGGGGTTGGGGTATTTATTATTGCAGAATGTAAAAACAATTTATTTATTTTTTCTTTTTTTAAATTGTCGCTCTTTTTGTGTTTTATAGCGCAAAAAATAAAAACTGCAGAGGTGATCAAATACCACCTAAATAATCTATTTGTGGGTAAAAAAGAACATAAATTTGTGTTTTGTGTACAGCGTCACACGATTGGCAATTGTCAGTGCCGTATCGCAAAAAAATGCTCTGGTCATTAAGGGGGAGGGGAATCCTTCCGGGACTGAAGTGGTTAAACAATCGCTGTTTACAAACCAATACAGTTTACAAAGTTAAAGGGGTGTTCCAGCCAATTTTTATGTTTATTAAAAGTCAGCAGCTACAAAAAGTGTAGCTGCTGGCTTTTAATAAAAATACACTTACCTGCTCCAGCGTTCCATCGACGCGTCGGCCGGGGCTCCGCTCCTCTCCCCCCCTCCCCGGCCGGCGTTTTCATTTCAACTGTGGGCCACCCGGCCGTGACAGCTTTCGGCTTCACGGCCAGGCACCCACTGCACATGCGCAAGCGGCACTGCGCATGTGCGCGCGGCATGGCCCGGCGCCGTCTGATTAGACAGGAGATCACCTAGGACCTGTGACGTGTCCTAGGCGATCGCCTACAGGGAGGGGCTGTTGTAGGCATTTAAGCTTAATCGCCTAACCAGCCTCTCAGCGGAAGGAGGAAGTGGGACAGGAAGTCCCACTAGGGTTGCCACCTCATCCCTTTAAAACAGAACACATATGAATTACACAGGTTCTGAGGCTAATTGAATGCAGGTAAGGCACCAAATGAGTCCTAATTACCACCTTAATTAGCCACAGAACCTGTGTAATTAATATGTGTTCTGTTTTAAAGGGATGAGGTGGCAACCCTAAGTCCCACTCCTCCTAAAGCCCCCACTCCCCCCCAAAAAAAATTACATGCCAAATGTGGCATGTAAGGGGGTGAGGAGTGGGATAATCGGAAGTTCCAATTTTGGGTGGAACTCCGCTTTAACTGAAGGACAGCACTTTAACAGGAAGTACAAAACCTCCCAAAAATATCTTGTGTTTCTGCAAATCCCAGGCTCCACTTCCTGTAGTGTTGTCTATTTGTTGTTTTGTTACATTAAAGTTCATTTAAAAAAAGGTGGAGGACACATGTTTCCTATGGCGCTCCAGCTGCAGAGATTCCCAATGAAGTTCAGTAATAAAAAAAAAAAAAAATTGGAGTGGAGGCCATATGTTTCCTGTCATCGGTGGAGCTCCACTCTGCAGCCAGACCTCCTTACGAATCATACTTGGTTCCCTATTCTCAAAAGGGGGCGGTGCTAGAAGGTATGTAGGGGGTGGAGATGAGAGGCGGGTATGGGGTGGATATAGGCGTGACTTAGGTGAGGGGCGGGTTATTGTATGTCTAGTAACCGTTCCCTGAATGCCATTTCTAGGGTGATGAAGTTGCTTCCAGCACAGCCTTCTCACACGGGTGTTGTGACCATATGTAAGTAATTGTAAAGAAGCTGTAATCTCCTCCCTCAATGTGATGTACACTGGGATTCCCATGTCCTGTATATAGGATGGATCTCTATGGCTTCTATTATCTACTACACTGCAGTGTATTGGGCTCACTTCACAAAGCTTTCAGGGTCTTTGTCATTTTCATAAATAACTGACACTTCGGGGGAGGGGAAGGTTCATGTTTTACAAAGTGACAGTTTGATTTCAAATGAATCCAGGAAGATTTAAGTCACATGAGTGAAGCAAAGCTCCGAATATGAAAGTGCAATGTGTATAATGTGTACTCTTCTTTATTCCAATGAAAACTACAAATATATAATAGAGTCCTAACCTTTTGATGGAATCGGTAATCCGTTGATCATTGCAATTGGCATGGCCAACACAATAAGAAATAATGACAATAACTTGTTCATTTTCGCTTGTTTTGTCAGAGACAAATAACAACACATCCACACTCCTCAACGCTCTGTGTTATCTGAGGCTGAGCCCTATGCGTCTGGAATATAAAGGCTCTGTGGGGGTTAGCTTTGTGATGTCACTGTGCAGGGCCTGGAACTTTCTTTTTTCAGAACACTAGAATATACTTAGGTGGGCGGAGCCTCCTGCATGTTTTTTTTTTTTTTTTAACTGTTTTCTTCCTGATTTAAGGCTTGTTTACACCACAATCCCTGTGTTCACTGTGCATTTCTGCATCTGCATTTACATGCATTTTAGTGTGTTTGCAGTGCGTTTAAAGGCATATACTTATCTCTCGCTATTAGGGGTGCAACGGATCAAAAAACACACGGATCGGATCGATCATCGGATCAGGAGTCACGGATCGGATCATTTTCGGATCAGTAAAAAAAAAAAAAAAAAAAACACAAGGCAAACAAAAGTTTTGTCTTTTTTTACATTTTTATTATTTTTTTTTACTACCAATGGCGGCGATCAGCGATTTATTTTTTCGTGACCGCGACATTATGGCGGACACATTGGACAATTTTGACACATTTTTGGGACTATTACAGTGGGAAAAATGACAATTACAGTGTTACTGTTTTACTAGTGTGGGGGCAATGTTGGCTATGGCTATTATTAATAGCCATAGCCAACATTGCCCCCACACTAGTAAAACAGTAACACTGTAATTGCCATTTTTGCCACTGTAATAATAGTCATAGCCAACATTGCCCCCACACTAGTAAACAGTAACACTGTGTGTATAGCCATTTTTCCCCTGTAATAGCCATTAGCCAACTCACTGTACTGATGTACTCGGTCCGTCTCACTGTACTCAGGTTGCATGCAGAGTCAGCGCGCTCTTGCAGAATAGAAAAGATCCACGAGCGCGCACCGCCGCCGAGTGTACCAAGATGGCCGACCGCTCCGGAGCTAGGTCGAAGCCGCGGTCTTTCTTAAGGCTGCAGCGCCGGTGCATTCCGCGGATTGCATACTGTGCCGATCCGAACAGGTCGACCCGTTCGGATCGCGGATCGGGCACGATCCGTTGCACCCCTACTCGCTATCTCCTCTCTCTCGCTATCCTCCTCTCTCTCTCTCGCTATCCTCCTCTCTCTCTCGCGCTATCCTCCTCTCTCTCGCTATCCTCCTCTCTCGCTATCCTCCTCTTTCTCTCGCTATACTCCTCTCTGTATACCTCTCTCTCTTTCGCTATACTCCTCTCTCTTTGTATTCTCCTCTCTCTCTCTCTCTCTCTCTCACTATCCTCCTCTCTCTCTCTCTTGTTATCCTCCTCTCTCTCTCTCTCTCTCTCTCTCTCTCTCTCTATCCTCCTCTCTCTTGCTATCCTCCTCTCTCTCTCAAATTCAAATTCAAATAAGCTTTATTGGCAGGACCAAATACATATTAGCATTGCCAAAGCAAGGAAAAGGGGAAGGGGGTAATATAAAGGGGAAGGGGGGTAATATAAAGGGGAATGGACATAAGTCTGTGAAAGTCCTCAGTTTCTCATGTCCCTCTCAGTCTGTGACATGCTGTCACATATTGGGCAGCTCTCTTCACCATTGGCTCCTCTTCTCCCAGTAGAATTTGGAGTTTCCTCTTCTCTCCTGTAGAATTGAAGTCCGGGATGAGAGCGGAGAGTCTCTGGAAGTGAGTGTCCCTCACTGACGAGTACTTGGGGCAATGTAACAGGAAGTGTTCCTCATCCTCTGGGACCCCCTGGTTACATTGCTGGCACAGTCTCCTCTCCCTCTCTCTCTCTCTCTATCCTCCTCTCTCTTGCTATCCTCCTCTCTCTCTCTCTCTCTCTCTCTCTCTCTCTATCCTCCTCTCTCTCTCTTTCTATCCTCCTCTCTCTTGCTATCCTCCTCTCTCTCTCTCTCTCTCTATCCTCCTCTCTCTCTCTCTCGCTATACTCTTCTCTGTATACCTCTCTCTCTCGCTATCCTCTCTCTCGCTATACTCCTCTCTCTCTCTTTCTATCCTCCTCTCTCTTGCTATCCTCCTCTCTCTCTCTCTCTCTCTCTCTATCCTCCTCTCTCTCTCTCTCGCTATACTCCTCTCTGTATACCTCTCTCTCTCGCTATACTCCTCTCTGTATTCTCTCTCTCTCTCTCTCGCTATACTCCTCTCTGTATACCTCTCTCTCTCTTTCTCTCTCTCGCTATACTCCTCTCTCTCTCCCTCTCGCGCTATACTCCTCTCTGTATACCTCTCTCTCTCGCTATACTCCTCTCTCGCTATTCTCCTCTCTCTCTCGCTATCCTCCTCTCTGTATACCCCTCTCTCTCTCTCTCGCTATACTTCTCTCTCTCTCTATCCTCCTCTCTCTCTCTCTCGCTATCCTCCTCTCTCGCTATCCTCCTCTTTCTCTCGCTATACTCCTCTCTGTATACCTCTCTCTCTCTCTTGCTATACTCCTCTCTCTCTCTCTCTCTCGCTATACTCCTCTTTCTCTCTCTCGCTATCCTCCTCTTTCTCTTGCTATACTCCTTTCTGTATACCTCTCTCTCTCTCTCTCTCTCTCTCTCTCTCTCTCTCTCTCTCTCTCTCTCTCTCTCTTTTGCTATACTCCTCTCTCTCTCTCGCGCTATCCTCCTCTCTCTCTCTCTCTCTCTCTCTCTCTCTCTCTCTCTCTCTCTCTCTTTTGCTATACTCCTCTCTCTCTCTCGCGCTATCCTCCTCTCTCTTGCTATCCTCCTCTCTCTCTCTCTCTCTCTCTATCCTCCTCTCTCTTGCTATCCTCCTCTCTCTCTCTCTCTCGCTATCCTCCTCTCTCTCTCGCTATCCTCCTCTCTGTATACCTCTCTCTCTCTCTCTCTCTCTCTCTCTCTCTCTCTATCCTCCTCTCTCTCTCGCTATCCTCCTCTCTCGCTATCCTCCTCTTTCTCTCGCTATACTCCTCTCTGTATACCTCTCTCTCTCTCTTGCTATACTCCTCTCTCTCTCTCTCTCTCTCTCTCGCTATACTCCTCTTTCTCTCTCTCGCTATCCTCCTCTTTCTCTCGCTATACTCCTCTCTGTATACCTCTCTCTCTCTCTCTCTTTTGCTATACTCCTCTCTCTCTCGCTATTCTCCTCTCTCTCTCTCGCTATACTCCTCTCTCTCTCTCTCTCTCTCTCGCTATCCTCCTCTCTCTCTCCTTCTCTCTCGCTATCCTCCTCTCTCTCTCGCTATACTCCTCTCTGTATACCTCTCTCTCTCTCTCGCTATCCTCTCTCTCGCTATACTCCTCTCTGTATACCTCTCTCTCTCGCTATACTCCTCTCTCTCTCGCTATACTCCTCTCTGTATTCCTCTCTCTCCCTCTCGCGCTATACTCCTCTCTGTATACCTCTCTCTCTCTCGCTATACTCCTCTCTCTCTCTCGCTATTCTCCTCTCTCTCTCTCGCTATCCTCCTCTCTCTCTCTCTCTCTCTCTCTCTCTCTCTCTCTCAAATTCAAATAATCTTTATTGGCAGGACCAAATACATGTTAGCATTGCCAAAGCAGTTGAGTTTGTATAGGAAAAGGGGAAGGGGGGTAATATAAAGGGGAATGGACATAAGTCTATCCTCCTCTCTCTCTCGCTATCCTCCTCTCTCGCTATCCTCCTCTTTCCCTCGCTATACTCCTCTCTGTATACCTCTCTCTCTCTCTCGCTATACTCCTCTCTCTCTCTCTCTCTCTCTCTCTCTCTCTCTCTCTCTCTCTCTCTCTCTATATCCTCCTCTTTCTCTCGCTATACTCCTCTCTGTATACCTCTCTCTCTCTTTCGCTATTCTCCTCTCTCTCTCTCTCTCTCGCTATACTCCTCTCTCTCTTGCTATTCTCCTCTCTCTCTCTACTTCTCTCTCTCTCTCTCTCGCGCTATCCTCCTCTCTCTCTCTCTCTCTCTCTCTCTCTCCATCTCTATCCTCCTCTCTTTCGCTATCCTCCTCTCTCTCTCTCTCTCTCTCTCTTTCTCTCTCGCTATCCTCCTCTCTGTATACCTCTCTCTCTCTCTCTCTCTCTCTCTCTCTCTCTCGCTATCCTCTCTCTCGCTATACTCCTCTCTCTCTCTCGCTATACTCCTCTCTCTCTCTCGCTATACTCCTCTCTGTATACCTCTCTCTCGCTATACTCCTCTCTGTATACCTCTCTCTTTTGCTATACTCCTCTCTCTCTCGCTATACTCTTCTCTGTATACCTCTCTCTCTCTCTCTCGCTATACTCCTCTCTGTATTCCTCTCTCTCCCTCTTGCGCTATACTCCTCTCTGTATACCTCTCTCTCTCTTTCTCTCTCTCGCTATACTCCTCTCTGTATTCCTCTCTCTCTCCCTCTCGCGCTATACTCCTCTCTGTATACCTTTCTCTCTCGCGCTATACTCCTCTCTGTATACCTCTCTCTCTCTCTCTCTCGCTATACTCCTCTCTCTCGCTATACTCCCCTCTCTCTCTCTCTCTCTCTCTCTCTCTCTCTCTCTCTCTCTCTCTCTCGCTATCCTCCTCTCTCTCTCTCTCTCTCTCTCTCTCTCTCTCTCTCTCTCTCTCTCTCTCTCTCTCTCTCTCTCTCTCTCTCGCTATCCTCCTCTCTCTCTCTCTCAAATTCAAATAAGCTTTATTGGCAGGACCAAATACATTTTAGCATTGCCAAAGCAGTTTAGTTTGCATAGAAAAAGGGGAAGGGGGTAATATAAAGGGGAAGGGGGGTAATATAAAGGGGAATGGACATAAGTCTGTGAAAGTCCTCAGTTTCTCATGTCCCTCTCAGTCTGTGACACGCTGTCACATATTGGGCAGCTATCTTCGCCATTGGCTCCTCTTCTCTCTCTCTCTCTCTCTCTCTCTCTCTCTCTCTCTCTCTCTCTCTCTCTCTCTCTCTCTCTATCCTCCTCTCTCTCTCTCTCGCTATCCTCCTCTTTCTCTCGCTATACTCCTCTCTGTATACCTCTCTCTCTCTCTCTTTCGCTATACTCCTCTCTCTCGCTATACTCCTCTCTCTCTCTCTCTCTCTCTCTCTCGCTATCCTCCTCTCTCTCTCTTGCTATCCTCCTCTCTATCTCTCTCTATCCTCCTCTCTCTCTCTTGCTATCCTCCTCTCTATCTCTCTCTATCCTCCTCTCTCTCTCTTGCTATCCTCCTCTCTATCTCTCTCTATCCTCCTCTCTCTCTCTTGCTATCCTCCTCTCTATCTCTCTCTATCCTCCTCTCTCGCTATCCTCCTCTCTCTCTTTCTCTCTCGCTATCCTGCTCTCTCTCGCTATACTCCTCTCTGTATACCTCTCTCTCTCTCGCTATACTACTCTCTCTCTCGCGCTATACTCCTCTCTGTATACCTCTCTCTCGCTATACTCCTCTCTGTATATCTCTCTCTCTCGCTATACTCCTCTTTCTCTCTCGCTATACTCTTCTCTGTATACCTCGCTCTCTCTCTCGCTATACTCCTCTCTGTATTCTCTCTCTCTCTCTACTCCTCTCTGTATTCCTCTCTCTCTCCCTCTCGCGCTATACTCCTCTCTGTATACCTCTCTCTCTCGCTATCCTCCTCTCTCTCTCGCTATACTCCTCTCTCTCTCGCTATCCTCCTCTCTCTCTCGCTATCCTTCTCTCTCTCTCTCTCTCTCTCTCTCTCTCTCTCTCTCTCTCTCTCTCTCTCTCTCGCGCGCTATCCTCCTCTTTCTCACTATCCTCCGCTCTCTCTCTCTCTCGCTATACTCCTCTCTCTCTCTCTCTCTCGCTATTCTCCTCTCTCTCGCTATCCTCCCCTCTCTCTCTCTCTCGCTATCCTCCTCTCTCTCTCTCTTGCTATCCTCCTCTCTCTCTCGCTATCCTCCTCTCTCTCTCTCTCTCTCTCGCTATCCTCCTCTCTCTCTCTCTCTCTCTCTCTCTCTTGCTATCCTCCTCTTTCTCTCGCTATCCTCCTCTCTCTCTCTCTCGCTATCCTCCTCTCTCTCTCTCGCTATCCTCCTCTCTCTCGCTATTCTCCCTGTATACCTCTCTCTCTCGCTATACTCCTCTCTCTCTCTCTCGCTATACTCCTCTCTGTATACCTCTCTCTCGCTATCCTCCTCTCTCTCTCTCTATACCTCTCTCTCTCTCTCTCTCGCTATACTCCTTTCTGTATTCTCTCTCGCTATACTCCTCTCTGTATTCCTCTCTCTCTCTCGCGCTATACTCCTCTCTGTATACCTCTCTCTCTCTCTCTCTCTCTCTCTCTCTCTCTCTCTCTCTCTCTCTCTCTCTCTCTCTCGCTATACTCCTCTCTATATTTCTCTCTCAATTCAATTCAAATAATCTTTATTGGCAGGACCAAATACATGTTAGCATTGCCAAAGCAGTTGAGTTTGTATAGGAAAAGGGGAAGGGGGGGTAATATAAAGGGGAATGGACATAAGTCTGTGAAAGTCCTCAGTTTCTCATGTCCCTCTCAGTCTGTGACATGCTGTCACATATTGGGCAGCTCTCTTCACCATTGGCTCCTCTTCTCCCAGTAGAATTTGGAGTTTCCTCTTCTCTCCTGTAGAATTGAAGTCCGGGATGAGAGTGGAGAGTCTCTGGAAGTGAGTGTCCCTCACTGATGAGTACTTGGGGCAATGTAACAGGAAGTGTTCCTCATCCTCAGGGACCCCCAGGTCACATTGCTGGCACAGTCTCCTCTCCCTGGGCTTGTAGGTCTGTCTGTGCCGCCCTAATTCCATTTCCAGGCTGTGGGCACTCAGTCTGTACAGGCTCATTGTCTGTCTGTCTGTCTTTGGGGTCTTGTAGCACCTCCAGGTACGGGGCCAGTTTGTGGTCTCTCTGCAGTGACTGGTAAATTGTTAGTTTTTTGGAGTTTTTTATTTCGTATCTCCATTCTCCCACATGTTTTTCTTTGGAGTTATCCATTATGGTTTTTATTTGAGATTTTGTCAGGCCGCATTGTTGAGAGTTTGGGATAGACAAGGTGTTGATGAGTTGTTGCAGGCCACACGGCTTGGACTGGTTCTTACTGTCCAGTAAGGCTTTATGGTGGTAGGAGTTGGGACTGCTGTTTTGTAGGTGGTCCCAGTATGATAGCGCCCTCTTCTGTACTGCGAGAAGTAAGGGAAATCTGCCCAACTCGGACCGGCAAGCACTGTTGGAGGTGCTCCGATGGACTTGGAGGAGGTGCTTGCAGAATTCCAGATGGAATATTTCTGTTGGGCTGGGGTCCCATTTGGATTGGTCTGGGTAGGTGACAGGACCCCAAACTTCACTGCCATAAAGAAGGATTGGGGCGACGACGCTATCAAATATTCTGAGCCAGACTCTCACGGGTGGTTTTAGGTGGTACAGCAGTCTCCTGATGGCATAGTAGGCTCTGCATGCCTTGTCTTTTAGTGCCTCTATGGCTGGCTTGAAACTTCCTGATTGGGTAATGTCTAGCAGGGCCGCCATCAAGGGGGTACAGGCAGTAAACCTGTAAGGGACCCGGAGGTCCCCAGGGGCCCGGATGGCAACCCCCTTTAACCACTTAACGCCCGCCGCACGCCTATTTACGTCCACAGAATGGTACGTACAGGCAGATGAGCGTATATATACGTCCCTGCCTTCTAGCAGGTCGGGGGTCAGATCGGGACCCCCTCCGCGGCGGGCGGCTTACCTCGGGGAACGATCCGTCTTGAGGGGGCGGCTGTTCGTTTCTGTCTGCCCCCTTGTGATCGCTCTCGGACAATCCCGTCGTGTCCATGCCGTGTCACTTCCTCTGCCTGTAAAATGTAAACACTGGCAGAGGAAGTGATGCAGCTCTCCTCTCAGCGGTATTTTCAAACCGCCGAGAGGAGAGAAGACTTCACAGTAAGTCGCACCAACACTACACTGACACTTGTACACATAGGCACATTAACCCCTTCAGATCACCCCCCCCCCCCCCACCCCCCTGTCACAGTGTCACTGAATGCAGTGATCATATATGTACTGATCACTGCATTTAGTGTCAGTGTGACAGTTAGTGTGACAGGCAGTTAGTGTTAGGTCATTTTTCTGATCGCTGTATTAGTGTCACTTTTGCCGCTAGGTAAAGGATTTTTATATTAAAGGGCCATTTTTTTATTTTTTTTAGGGGTCTGGAGGTCCCCAGGGGCCCGGAGATCCCCAGGGCCCTGGATGACAACCCCCCTTTTTTATAAAAAAAAAATATGTTTTTTATATTTTTTTTTTATTTTTTATATATATTATAATATTATTATTAACCACTTAAGCCCCGGACCAATACGCTGTCTAAAGACCCAAGGTGTTTTTACAATTTGTCACTGCGCTGCTTTAACTGGTAATTGCGCGGTCATGCAATGTTGTACCGAAACGAAATTTGCGTCCTTTTCTTCCCACAAATAGAGCTTTCTTTTGATGGTATTTGATTGCCTATGCGATTTTTATGTTTTGCGATATAAACGGAAAAAGACCGAAAATTTTGAAAAAAAATGATTTTTCTTATAACAAAAAGTAAAAAATATCGAATAAACTAAATTTTAGTCAAACATTTAGGCCAAAATGTATTCAGCCACATGTCTTTTGTAAAAAAAATCGCAATAAGCGTATATTTATTGGTTTTCGCAAAAATTATAGCGTCTACAAACTAGGGTACATTTTCTGGAATTTACACAACTTTTATTTTATGACTGCCTATCTCATTTCTTGAGGTGCTAAAATGGCAAGGCAGTACAAAACCCCCCCAAATGACCCCATTTTGGAAAGTAGACACCCCAGGGAAACTGCTGAGAGGCATGTTGGGTCCATTGAATATTTTTTTTTTTTTTGTCCCAAGTGATTGAATAATGACAAAAAAATAAAAATAAAAAATAAATTACAAAAAGTTGTCACTAAATGATATATTGCTCACACATGCCATGGTTATATGTGGAATTGCACCCCAAAATACATTCTGCTGCTTCTCCTGAGTACGGGGCTACCACATGTGTGAGACTTTTTGGGAGCCTAGCCACGTACGGGACCCCGAAAACCAAGCACCGCCTTCAGCATTTCTAAGGGCGCAAATTTTTGATTTCACTCTTCACTACCTATCACAGTTTCGAAGGCCATAAAATGCCAAAATAGCACAAAACCCCCCCAAATGACCCCATTTTGGAAAGTAGACACCCCAAGCTATTTGCTGAGAGGCATGTCGAGTCCATGGAATATTTTATATTTTGACACAAGTTGCGGGAATATGACAAACTGATTTTTTTTTGCACAAAGTTGTCACTAAATTATATATTTCTCACACATGCCATGGTTATATGTGGTATTGCACCCCAAAATACATTCTGCTGCTTCTCCTGAGTACAGGGATACCACATATGTGGGACTTTTTGGGAGCCTAGCCGCGTACGGGACCCCGAAAACCAATCACCACCTTCAAGATTTCTAAGGGCATACATTTTTGATTTCACTCCTCACTACCTATCATAGTTTTGAAGGCCATACAATGCCAAGATGGCACACAACCCCCCCCAAATGACCCCATTTTGGAAAGAAGACACCCCAAGCTATTTGCTGAGAGGCATGTTGAGTCCATGGAATATTACATTTTTTTGCCCCAAGTGATTGAATATTTTTTTAGTTTACCCACATTTTTTTTTTCTATTTGACCCCTATAGTGATATAGTGCTAGATCCAGTACAGTGATCAGGGCAGGACTTAGGGTGGTGGGGGCCCCTGGGCTTGAGTGTTGAAGGGGCCCCCTGGAGCCGAGAATTGGGGGGGATCGAAGTTGTTGAGCGGGGGGGGGATTTTGCAGTTGTTGAGGGGGGGAGTGCCTCTCACCTGTGCCAACAGCCGGGGCCACAGACTGTCATTAGCCCGGCTCTCGGCTATCTTCCCTTCAGCAGCCACAGTCCTCCACACACCACTCCGGTTCCTCCTGCTTCCGTGCTGCCTCCTCTTGCAGTGCGGGAAAATTAACCCTTTTGCGGGACTGCGGGAAGAAGCTGTCTGTGCGGGAAAGTCCCACAGAATCCGTGCGTGTTGGGAGGTATGCGCAGGGCCGCCATCAGGAATTTTGGGGCCCCTTGCACAGCTTAAGGCATGGACCCCCTGAAGCAGAGAACCTAGGGGGGGTGGGGGTGCTGCCGCCTGAAATTGAGAAGCGTGGGGGCTGCCGCAAATTGAGAAGCGGGGGGGCCTTTACAAAAAAAAGAAGAAATAAAGAAGAAAACAAATATATATAAATATATGTAGCCATCCGGGGCCCTGGGGACCTCTGGGCCTTTTAATAAAAAGAAAAAATAAACCTCTGGGCCCTTTAATAATAAAAAAAAAAACATTTATAAAAAATACATAAAAAAAGGGAGGTTGCCAAACCCGGGGGCCCTGGGGACCTCTGGGCCCCTGGGAACCTCTGGGCCTTTTAATAAAAAATAAAAAAATAAACAAAAATAAAAAAATAAACATTTATAAAAAAAATAAAAAAGGGGGGGTTGCCACATGGGGCCCTGGGGACCTCTGAGCCCTTTAATAAAAAAAAATATATATATATATAAAAAAAAATGTAATTTTTTTTATAAAAAAATAAAAAAGGTGGGTTGCCATCCGGGGGCCCTGGAGACCCATGGGCCCTTTAATAATAATAATAATATATATATATATATATATATACATATATATATATTATATATATAAAAATAAAAAATATAAAAAAAAAACATTTTTTTACAAAAAATAAATAAAAAAAAGGGGGGTTGCCATCCGGGGCCCTGGAGACCCCTGGGCCCTTTAATAATAATAATAAAATATATATTATATATATATATATAATATTATATATATAAAAATAAAATATATATAAAAAAAACATTTTTTTACAAAAAATAAATAAAAAAAAGGGGGGTTGCCGTCCGGGGCCCTGGGGGCCTCCGGGCCCCTGGGGACCTCCGGACCCCTAAAAAAAAAAAAAAAAAAAAAAATTTTTTTTTTTTTTTTAAAGGGGGCCCCCTATTGGGTGGGGCCCCTGGGCTTGAGCCCAGTCAAGGCCAATGGTAAGTCCGGCCCTGACAGTGATGTACGTGATGGGTCACTATAGAAACAGCTCTTGTGAACATATGTACTAGCGTGATGCTATGTGCATATGCTGTGCCATCAAAAATAAATAAATGAATAAATAAATAAATATGGCTACCCCAATTTTTTTTTTTTTTTTGATATCACATTATTATACCAGCGCAGTACCAACACCTTTTTAATTTTTTCACCTAAACCTCATAGAAGGTTTATACAGCACTGCAGCAGGTCAATATAGTATTATTTAGAACTTATTTTTGCGCCGGTGACAATCACTTTTCCTAAGTGATTGAATATTGACCAAAAAAATAAATAAAAAATAAATGACAAAACGTTGTCACTAAATGATATATTTCTCACACATGCCATGGTTATATGTGGTATTGCACCCCAAAATACATTCTGCTGCTTCTCCTGAGTACGGGGATACCACATGTGTTGGACTTTTTGGGAGCTTAGCCGCGTACGGGACCCCGAAAACCAATCACCACCTTCAAGATTTCTAAGGACATAAATTTTTGATTTCACTCACACAAATCTTGAAGGCGGTGCTTGGTTTTGTGAGAAATATGTCATTTAGTGACAACGTTTTGTAATTTTTTTTATTTATTTATTTTGGTCAATATTCAATCACTTGGGGCAAAAAAATTAAATATTCCATGGACTTAACATGCCTCTCAGCAAATAGCTTGGGGTGTCTTCTTTCCAAAATGGGGTCATTTGGGGGGGGTTGTGTGCCATCTTGGCATTTTATTGCCTTCAAAACTATGATAGGTAGTGAGGAGTGAAATCAAAAATCAGTTTATCATATTCCCGCAACTTGTGTCAAAATATAAAATATTCCATGGACTCGACATCCCTCTCAGAAAATAGCTTGGGGTGTCTACTTTCCAAAATGGGGTAATTTTTTTTTTTTTTTGGCATTTTATGGCCTTCGAAACTGTGATAGGTAGTGAGGAGTGAAATCAAAAATTTACACCCTTAGAAAGCCTGAAGGCGGTGATTGGTTTTTGGGGTCCCGTACGTGGCTAGGCTCCCAAAAAGTCTCACACATGTGGTAGCCCCGTACTCAGAAGAAAGCAGCAGAATGTATTTTGGGGTGTAATTCCACATATGGGGGGAGTATGCTTTGCGCGTGGGTGTAAGCGTTACTGGCACTAACTAGCTACCTAGCGGCACCAGCGACACTAATACAGCGATCAGAAAAATGATCGCTTAGTGATGCTGGCAATAGGGGGTGAAAGGGTTAACTCTAGGGGCAATCAGGGGTTAAAACCTTTATTAGAAAATGTATGGGGGTACCTAACGCTATAAAAACCTAGCGGGCGAACCTCAAAAAATAACTAGCTACCTAGCGGCACTAATACAGCGATCAGAAAAATGATTGCTTAGTGACGCTGGTAATAGGGGGGTAAAAGGGTTAACTCTAGGGGCAATCAGGGGTTAAAACCTTTATTAGAAAATGTATGGGGGTACCTAACGCTATAAAAACCTGGCGGGCGAACCTCAAAAAATAACTAGCTACCTAGCGGCACCAGCGACACTAATACAGCGATCAGAAAAACGATCGCTTAGTGACGCTGGCAATAGGGGGTGAAAGGGTTAACTCTAGGGGCAATCAGGGGTTAAAACCTTTATTAGAAAATGTATGGGGGTACCTAACGCTATAAAAACCTGGCGGGCGAACCTCAAAAAATAACTAGCTACCTAGCGGCACCAGCGACACTAATACAGCGATCAGAAAAACGATCGCTTAGTGACGCTGGCAATAGGGGGGTGAAAGGGTTAACTCTAGGGGCAATCAGGGGTTAAAACCTTTATTATAAAATGTATGGGGGTACCTAACGCTATAAAAACCTGGCGGGCGAACCTCAAAAAATAACTAGCTACCTAGCGGCACGAGCGACACTAATACAGCGATCAGAAAAACGATCGCTTAGTGACGCTGACAAAAGGGGGGTGAAAGGGTTAACTAGGGGGTGATCAAGGGGTTAAAAGTGTTAGGTCCAGTGTAGCCCCCTACCCCCCCCCCCCAATAAAGGTTTTAACCCCTTGATCACCCCCTAGTTAACCCTTTCACCCCCCTTTTGCCAGCGTCACTAAGCGATCGTTTTTCTGATCGCTGTATTAGTGTCGCTCGTGCCACTAGGTAGCTAGTTTTTTTTTGAGGTTCGCCGCCATGTTTTTATAGCGTTAGGTACCCCCATAAATTTTCTAACGCTATAAAAACATGGCGGCGAACCTAAAAAAAAAACTAGCTACCTAGTGGCACGAGCGACACTAATACAGCGATCAGAAAAACGATCGCTTAGTGACGCTGGCAAAAGGGGGGTGAAAGGGTTAACTAGGGGGTGATCAAGGGGTTAAAAGTGTTAGGTCCAGGGTAGCCCCCTACCCCCCCACCCAATAAAAAGGTTTTAACCCCTTGATCACCCCCTAGTTAACCCTTTCACCAGCGTCACTAAGCGATCGTTTTTCTGATCGCTGTATTAGTGTCGCTCGTGCCGCTAGGTAGCTAGTTTTTTTTTGAGGTTCGCCGCCATGTTTTTATAGCGTTAGGTACCCCCATAAATTTTCTAACGCTATAAAAACATGGCGGCGAACCTCAAAAAAAAACTACCTACCTAGTGGCACGAGCGACACTAATACAGCGATCAGAAAAACAATCGCTTAGTGACGCTGGCAAAAGGGGGGTGAAAGGGTTAACTAGGGGGTGATCAAGGGGTTAAAACCTTTATTGGGGGGGGTAGGGGGCTATCCTGGACCTAACACTAACTGCCTGACACTAACTGCCTGTCACACTGAAACTAAATGCAGTGATCAGTAAATGATCACTGCAATTTAGTGACAGTGTGACAGGGGGGGGCTGGTGGGGGTGACCGGGGGGGGGGATCGTAAGCCTATGTGTCTGTGTGTCAGTGTAGTGCTTGTGTACTCACTGTGTGATGTCTCCGCTCCTCCGCCGGACGAATATACCGGCAGGAGGAGCGGTGACATCACTTCCTCCTCTGCCTGTGTTTACAATGCAGGCAGAGGAGGGCGGGGGAGGAAGCTGATTGGCTGGGGAGCGTTCCGGAGGGGGCGGACGAAAACGAACCGCCGCCCCGGATCCCGGATCGCTCCTGAAGATTACCGACCCGCGCCATGTACCGGGGGGGTCCCGATCGGACCCCCGACCCCGTCAAGCAGGGCACGTACAGGTACGTGGTTGTGCCTGTCCGTGCCATTCTGCTGACGTATATGTACATGAGCGGGTCGGGAACTGGTTAAAGGGCCCAGAGGGCAACCCCCCTTTTTTTTATAATTTATTTTTTATATTATTTTATTTCTTTTTATTTATATATATATATATATATATATATAGTGTTGGTGTGTGTGTGTATATATATATATATATATATATATATATATATATATATATGTATTTTATTAAAGGGCCCAAAGGTCCCCAGGGCCCCAGATGGCACAACCCCCCTTTTTAAAAATAAATACATTTAAATATATATTTTTCTTTTTATTAAAGGGTCCAGACAGAGGTCCCCAGGGCCCCCGGATGGCTACCCCCCTTTATTATATATATTTTTCTTTATTTCTTATTATTTTGTAAAGCCCCCCCCCCCCCCCCGCTTCTCAATTCGTGGCAGCCTCCCCGCTTCTCAATTTCAGGCGGCAGCACCCCCCCCCCCCCCGGTTCTCTTCTCCAGGGGGCCCATGCCTGAAGCCCCATAATTCCTGATGGCGGCCCTGATGTCTAGGCCGAGGTATGTGTAGCTGTTAGTTTCATCCACAGTGCAGTTGTTTATTGTGAAGGAAGGGCTCTTTGTTTGTGTTGTATTTTTCTTTTGGAACACCATGGTTTTTGTTTTGCTCGAGTTGATTGGTAGTGCCCATGTGGCACTGTATTTCTCCAGCACTTCCAGGCTGTCTTGTAGGCCTTTCTCTGTTGGTGACAGAAGTAGGAGGTCATCCGCATACAGCAGGAACTTCACCTCAGTGTCGTGTAGAGTCAGTCCTGGTGCTGGGGAGGATTCTAGAGCTGCAGCCAGTTCATTGATGTAGATGTTGAAGAGGGTAGGACTTAGGCTGCATTCACACTATAACGCGGCGTATTTTGCCGCGACAAATTGCGGCGTATTTTTTTAACAAAACATTTAACATTGTTGTCTACGCTGAACGCCGAAAGCCGCCTGAAAAAAAGGGTCCGGGACTTGTTTTGAGCTTCAGGCGTAGGGCGTTTCGGCGTACGGCGTGGAGATGTGAACCATCTCCATAGACATCAATGTTAAATCACCCCTCCAGCGGCACGGGCGTAAATACGCCAAGGTGTGAATGCAGCCTAAGGCTGATTCCTCGGGCCTGCCGGAAGTGTTCAGTTCTTTTCCCATTCACCTTTACGCTGCAGCTGTTCTCGGTGTATGAACTCTTGATGACGTTGTATATTTTCCCTCCTATTCCACTCTCCGATAGTTTGAGGAACAGGCCTGGGTGCCACACTGAATCAAATGCCTTCTTAAAGTCCACAAAGCAGGCGAATATCTTCCCATGTTTTGTGTGGTGGACATGGTTCTTGATGAGGCTGTGCAGGGTGTAGATGTGGTCTGTAGTCAGGGCCCTTTCACACGGATGTGTGCATGTACGGGCACCGCTTTGCTCAGCGGGGATCACTCTGTCGATCCCCACTGTGCAGGCAGATGACAGGTCTGTCTCTGCACACTTTGCAGGGACCGACCTGTCAGAGCGCCGCTCTCCCCTATGGAGGGTTGGATGAAGACGGACCGTAGAGTCAGTTTTCATCCAATCCGATCCGCCAGACGGATGGACAGACAGCTTACACGAACAGTCTGCAGGAGTCCTGCACTGAACCCCAATCTGCTGGTGCAATGCATTGCAGGCTCCTAAAAAAAGAAAATGGTAAATGCACATTTTTTTACCTGCACAAAATTATGCAATCTTTTTTAAAAGGTGAACTTATCCTTTAAAGTGTAAGTCCAGTCAAAAATTAAAAATTTTCTATTCGTTATATGTAAAATATCTTTATCTTTGACACTATTCATTTTCTGTATAGCAGTTTGTGTCGCTAATGCCTCGTACACACGCTCGGGATTTCCGACAGGAAAAAGTCAGCCGGGAATCCCGACGGGAAAAAAAAGAGCTGATTCTTTTTTTTTTTATGGATTTTGGGGAGCATACACACGGCAGGGATTCCCGGCCAAAAGCTCTCCTCGCAGTTTTCCGGTCGGAAAACCGGGTCGTATACACAAGGCATCAGAAAATCTAATCAAATCCAGACAATCGGCTTCTTCCTGTTCTTCAGGGACAACCTTACTTCCTTATTTCTGACTTCTGCATGGGGGCCTCTCACTTCCTGAAAATGTTGTCCTTCTCTGATACACGCCCCCACCCCCATCCCTCCTCTCCTTTAGACAGACATGCCTAGACCTGCCCAGCCCCACCCCCATCCCTCCTCTAAAGCTCAGGCTTTAGAAGTATGTTCTGTTTGTTAGATTATAATGCAACATGCTGAAGATTTTCTACAGTGTACAACCACTGTGTGCATGGTGTCATTGGCACTGTGTGCATGGTGTGTTGGCACTGCATGCATGGTGTGGTACTGTGCATGATGTGGCAAACACCCAGCTGATGGAGCTTACATTTGAGTAATGAGTTTAAGGCTACATTTCCATCAGTATGAATTGTCATGCGACTTTGGACACATTAAGTCGCATGACAAGTCACAGCCCATTGATTTTAAAGGGTTTGTAAAGGATTTTTTTTTTATCTTAATAGCTTCCTTTACCTTAATGCAGTGCTGTTTTCATGTCCTCATTGTTCGTTTTTGCTCTCAAGTTGCTGTAAAATTTTCTCTGATCTCCACACTTCCTGGTTGTGTGTTTCCTGATAACCACAGTGTTGGGAGCTTTCTCTCTGTGGTCACTAATCAAGGAGGTGTGATTACTGTGTGTCTAAAACCCCTCAGCACCAATCGGTTTCATTTTCCAAACCATCACTGCCCTGTATTGGCTCTGTGGCGCTGTACAGCAGAGAAGCAGGAAACAACATGCAAAAACGAAACTAGAAACTACAGGTACATTATATGATTGATTTTTATCTATTTTTAATCGTTTTTAAAAGGAATCAGTTAACTATTATGTCTCTATACCCTGTAAACAGTCATTTCAGCAAATTTTTGTATTTATTTACAACTCCTTTAATGGCAAACGTTCCCATCTATACGACTTTGAAAAGGTACCTGCAATGCTTTGATGCAAATTTCATCCAGAGAGTGTAAACTTGGATCAAAGTTGCACTCAAAGTTACACTCTAAATCGCACAGCTTTGGAGCCGCACTAGTGGAAACGTAGCCTAAGGCTATAGTGCGACTTTGGAGTGTGACTTTGGTGCAACTCTGAGTGCAGCTTTGATCCAATTTTACTCTCTGGATGAAAGTCACATCAAAAGTCGTATAAACATCCCCCCCACCCCCGTGTCCAGCTCCCTGCTCCTGTTTACAGCTATACTGTATATGTGCATTGCACCTCCCATCCCCCCTCCTGTGTGGATGGGACTTTTTATTTTCTCATGAATTAGGATTTTCAATGAGAGAACACTGATCAGTGCTTTCCATCCTGTATACACCCACTGGCTACACAGAACAATGTCCCTCCCAGGAAGTGATGTCACTAGCTTTCAGTAACCACACCCACTGGCTGATTTTTGTCTCAGAAGGAAGTAGAATTGAAGTCATGTGACGGCACTGGATTCTGCAAAATAAAGGTAGAAAAACTATAGGGTGCCCAAACTTTTGCAGACGCCATTTTTTAGTTTTCTGTAATTTTAAAAGAGTAAATGATGGAAATAAAATCTAACTTTTTTTAACATATTATAAGAATGTCTAATCTGTAATTTGATGCCTTTTGGAGATTTTTCCATCTTTCCTTGGCTTCGTTATGCACATTAATACAATTTTTTACCTGGGGTGCCCAAACTTTCGATCCCCACTGTATACATTTGATATGAGCTCAATAAACATAATTTGATACTGAAAACAGTGCACTTTGCCACTTAAAGCGAAGTTCCACCCAAATATTGAACTTCTGCTTTTCCGTTTTTTCCCCCCTCCGGTGTCACATTTGGAACCTTTCGGGGGGGGGGGGGGGGGCAGATACCTGTTTAATACAGGTATTTGCGCCCACTTCTGGGCATAGATCGCCGCAGATTCCGCCTGGCGATCTACGCCATGTCCGGCCCCCCCCCCCCCATGCTGTCTTCTGAGAGACACACAGGTCCCAGAAAACACCAGGGACCAGTAAGGACACGCAGCGCGACTCATAAATGCGCAGTAGGGAACCAGGCTGTGAAGCCGCAGAGTAAATTGATACCCAACATGTCACGCTTTAAAATTGCGCCCGCTCGTGGAATAGCGACAAACATTTACCCCTAAATATCGCCATAGGTGTTGTTTAACCACTTGCTTACTGGGCAAATATACCCCCCTCCTGCCCAGGTGAAATTTCAGCTTCCGGCACTGCGTCGCTTTAACTGACAATTGCGCAGTCATGCGACTTGGCTCCCAAACAAAATTGACGTCCTTTTTTCCCCACAAATAGAGCTTTCTTTTGGTGGTATTTGATCACCTCTGTGGTTTTTATTTTTTGTGCTATAAACAAAAAAAGAGCGACAATTTTGAAAAAAAAAACACAATATTTTTTACTTTTTGCTATAATAAATATCCCAATTAAAAAAAAAAAAATTCTCAGTTTCAGCCGATACGTATTCTTCTACATATGCTTGGTAAAAGAAAAAAAAAATTGCAATAAGCGACTGGTTTGCGCAAAAGTTATAGGGCCAGATTCACAGAACAGATACGACGGCGTATCTCCTGATACACCGTCGTATCTCTTGTCCTATCTATGCGGCTGATTCATAGAATCAGTTCCGCATAGATAGCCCTAAGATCTGACAGGTGTAATTGACTTACACTGTCGGATCTTAGGATGCAATTCTTCGGCCGCCGCTGGGTAGAGTTTGCGTTGTTTTCCTGCATCGGGTATGCTAATGAGCATTTACGGCGATCCACGACGGTTTTCGCATTCGTTACGTCGTCACTAGTAATTTTTTCCCGTCGCAAATTTACACCTGCTTTAACATGCCTTAACTTTAGTCGAGCCATGTTAAAGTATAGCCGCCGTTCCCGGGTCGAATTTCAATTTTTTTTTTGTTTTGGCGTAAGACGTCCGGGAATACGAATGGACGATACGCACGTCGCCGTTCTAAAAAATGACGTCACATCGCGCAAAGCACGGCGGGAATTTCTAAACTGAGCATTCGCAGTACGTCCGGCGCGGGAGCGCGCCTAATTTAAATGGTACACGCCCCATTTGAATTGGGCGGGCTTGCGCCGGACGTGTTTACGATACACCGCCGCAAGTTTACAGGTAAGTGCTTTGTGGATCAGGCACTTACACTGAAAACTTGCGGCGGTGTACGTAAACGGGTTACGTTACACGGCCGCAATTGTACGAGAATCTGGCCCATAGTGCCTACAAAATAGGGGACATTTTTTTATTTATTTTTTTACTAGTAATGGCGGCGATCTGCGATTTTTATTGGGACTGCAACATTATGGCGGACACATCAGACACTTTTGACACATTTTTGGGACCATTCACAGCTATAAATATGCACTAATTACTGTATAAATGTGACTGGCAGGGAAGGGGTTAACACTAGGTGGTGAGGAAGGGTTAAATGTGTACCTTGCATAGTGTTTCTAACTGTGGGGGAAGGGGACTGACTGGGGGAGGTGACCGATCTGTGTCCCTATGTACAAGGGACACAGCATCAGTCTCCTCTCTCCCTGACAGGACGTGGGTGCCTGGCAGACATCGCGGCCGCCAGGCACGCGCATTGGCATCCCAGTAATGCAGCGGATGTGCGTCGCGCGCCCCCCAGTGGCCTGAGGAGCCGGGGACGTCTATAGACGTCCTCCTGACAATTGAGAGTCACCTTGCCAAGTGGTTAAAAATTTCTACAGGTTGCCAGTTTTGAATTACAGAGGAGATCTAGAATTATTGCTCTCACTCCCGAGGCGATACCTCACATGTGTGGTTTGAACACCATTTTTATATGCGGGCGCTGCTCACGTATGCGTTTCCGTGCAAGCTCATTTGGACGGGCCAATTTTAATTTTTGTCCTTTTAAAAAAAAAAAAATGGTTCACTTTTATTCCTATTACAAGGAATGTAAACATCCCTTGTAATAGAAAAAAAGCATGACAAGTCCTCTTAAATATGAGAACGGGGGTCAAAAAGACCTCAGATCTCATACTTATACAAAAATGCAATAATAATAAAAAAAAGGTAATTTGGAGGGAAAAAAAAAACTTCTCGTTTAAGAGCATTGAGCAGAAGTGATGATCGACGTCGCTTCTACCAGTCAATACTATGGAGCCAGGTGGGGGCCATCTTCCCCTCACTCGGCAGCCAGCCAGACAGGGGAAATTACTTGATCACCTCTGCTGCTACTGGTAAGCGGCAGAGACAAGCCAGAGCGCTGCAGGAGTGGGGGGGGGGCACTCTCCCGCCACCGATAAGGCTGCATTCACACCTGAGCGTAGGGCGTTCGGTCATTTTTTCGGGCGTTTTTTTTCGCGCGTATTCATGCTTATTTGCGCGTTTGCATACAGCGTCGTGCGACGTTTTTGTACTTCGGCGTTTCTTATTTTAGCCAATAGGAAAAATTATCATCTTTTCATCACTTGTTGCTATGTTGGTAGATTTTTTTTAATCTTCTGCATGGGCGACAAGTTCTATTGATTAAAGCGACGAAACGCCCATAGCAAACGCCCGTTGTCGCGCGATACGCTCAATACGCGCGTTTCCCATTACTTTCTATGGGGAAAAAAATCGCTCAAACGCCGCTGTCGCGCGATTTGCGCGACAAAAAAAGGTCCGGGACTTGTTTGAGCTTCGCGCGACAGGCGTTTGGGCGTTCAGGTGTGAACAGTCACCATAGGGAATAATGTTAATTCTCCCCTCTGGCGTTTGTGAGCAGTGCGCTTCAGGCGTAAAAACGCCTAGGTGTGAATGGGGCCTAAAAGATCTTGTGGCAAACCATCGGCCTTGAATTTACCACAGGTGGACTCCAATCAAGTTGTAGAAACATCTCAAGGATGATCAGTGGAAACAGGATGCACCTGAGCTCAACTTTGAGTGTCATGGCAAAGGCTGTAAATACTTCTGTACATGTGATTTTTTTTTTTTTGTTATAAATTTGCAAAGATTTCAAACAGATTTCTTTCACATTGGCATTATGGGATATTGTTTGTAGAATTTTGAGGAAAATAATGTATTTAATCTATTTTCGAAAAAGGCTGTAACACTACAAAATGTGGAAAAAGTAAAGCAATGTTTGTACTTTCCGAATGCACTGTATTTCAATTGGTTCAGGCGAACTTTGATTCTATTGGGTAAAGAAAACAGGTTAAAAATCTGTGATGAGGACGGCGGAGGGAGTTTGATGGTTAATGATTCTTACTCTGAATGGTCCAAGGTTATCAGTGGTGTACCCCAAGGTTCAGTGCTGGGACCCTTACTTTTTAATATATTTATAAATGATATTGGGTCTGAGATCAAAAGTAACATTTCTGTCTTTGCAGATGACACCAAGCTATGCAGTGGAATAACGTCCTTACCGGATGTCTCCAATTTACAAGCCGACCTCAATGCTCTGTCTGATTGGCAACTATGTGGCAGATGTGGTTTAATGTTGATAAATGTAAAGTTATGCACTTGGGGGCTAAGAATATGCATGCATCATACATGCTAGGGGGAGTACAACTGGGGGGATCTGTAGTGGAGAAGGATCTGGGGGTTTTAGTTGATCATAAGCTCAATAATAGCATGCAATGCCAAGCTGCAGTTTCCAAAGCGAGTAAAGTCCTTTCTTGTATTAAGAGAGGTATGGACTCCAGAGAGAGATATAATTTTGCCCCTGTACAAATCATTAGTAAGACCTTATCTGGAATATGCAGTTCAGTTTTGGGCACCAGTTCTCAAGAAGGATATCGGGGAACTGGAGAAAGTGCAGAGAAGGGCAACCAAACTGATAAGAGGCATGGAGGAGCTCAGCTATGAGGAAAGACTATAGGAACTAAATGTATTAACTCTGGAGAAGAGGAGAATATGGGGGGGGGGGGGTATGATCAACATGTACAAATATATAAGGGGTCCATATAGTGAACTTGGTGTTGAGTTATTCACTTTACAGTCAACACTGAGGACAAGGGGGCACTCTTTACATCTAGAGGAAAAGAGATTTCACCTCCAAATACGGAAAGATTTCTTCACAGTAAGAGCTGTGAAAATGTGGAACAGACTCCCTCCAGACGTGGTTCTGGCCAGCTCAGTAGATTTCTTTAAGAAAGGCCTGGATTCTTTCCTAAATGTACCGTAATAATATAACTGGGTACTAAGATTTGTAGGTAAAGTTGATCCAGGGAAAATCCGATTGCCTCTCGGGGGATCGGGAAGGAATTTTTTCCCCTGTTGTAGTAAATTGGATCATGCTCTGCTGGTTTTTTTTGCCTTCCTCTGGATCAACTGTGGGTATGGAGTTGGGTGTATGGGATTGTACTGTGTTTTTTTTTTGTTTGTTTATTTTTTTTGTGGTTGAACTGGATGGACTTGTCTTTTTTCAACTTGAATAACTATGTAACTATGTCAGGCACCGTACAGAGGAGGCCAGCATCGGTGCCCCCATTAGGGGTGTAGAGAGGAGTGTGAAGGAGAGCATGTCTTGCCATATTAGAGACGCATTGTTTAGCACACCATGAGGCATCCTTTTTTTGGGGAATATCACATTGGACATCAAGGTAACAGACATCTATTAGGCAGCATTTTACTTTACCTTATGGGTATTAGAAAGGAAGTAGGGGGGGGGGGGGGCAGCACTGTTTGATATACATATGTATGGAGATGCCCTGTGAATATTTATAAGCAGGATTTTATTTTGGGGAGTTCCTATAGAAAAGCCTTCTTCATTTGTTTTTGCAGTGATCTTGGAGTATACTTTTGGTCAGGAATATTGATATAAGTATTTCAAGCAGATTTAAAAATATATGGAGATGTTATTGTATATTCTGCAGTCCCATTTTTGACCCATATAACTCTATGCATTGTAATTCCTCTTACACATAGATACTACTCCACGTTGGTGTACATTTTTAATACCTGTGGTTGCCATCCTTATATACACCCCCCCCCCCCCACAAGGGATTTTTAACTAGCAGGTTGGTGCCCCCTTGTGGCTTACTAGTCAGACCTATAGCAACAAGAGGATGATGTGTCATATTTACCTGCTCATGCTCCTCTCACTAGTTCTCCTTTTTCCTTGTGCTCCCTCATACCTGCCCCCAGGGCAAGTGGGCGATTTTTTATGTGGTGGCCAGGCTGATGTCAGACATGCCTGGATTGGATTGGTCAGTATACCATTGCAGTTGTTTAAAATGGCATTTTATGTTGTACCATTTAATTTTAGATACTGTTACGAATGTATCTTGTTGTTTTCAGACTTATTACATTGATGCCTTCTTCACTCCCCTCTCCTGAAGAAGCGGAATAATCTCCGAAAGGCGTCAAATTGGGAGTCCTTCAACTTTCTCCCCTTGGACAATTTTTACAGAACTATGAAATGTAACCTAGCTATACATTGTATTGTTTAACCTGTAATAGGTGTTGATGGCAACATGAGAAGTCCATCCAGGGGACATATATTTTATACATTGAAACACACAAGAGCTTGTAATGTAATGTTTTTATTATTGTTGGAATAAAGATGATTATTTTAAGAATTAGTGTATGTATTATCCTAGTGCACCATTAAAGTCTATCATGCCCCATTATTCTTTTGTTTTTAGGACATGCAACTTTAGTTCTTACACGTGAACATAGTAAGAAAGAAAAAGCCACTGATATATTTCATGCCAGCTGGAACCAGTAATCAAGGGTTATCACATCTATATCAGAGCAGTAACTGCATGCAAGGTGCTACTAAATAAAGTTGCAAAAATTATTTTGAACTAGGGATGCACCAATACCATTTTTTTTTAACACCGAGTACTCGCCGATACCAATTACCGATGCCTATCACCAATATACATTTGTACTAAAGACATGTAGAAGAATACATTTTGGCCTAAAAACACAGTGGTGATCATAAAAAACAAAGTGCAAAAAAATAACTGACCCTAGGTGTTCGCGGACATCCAGTGGCGTGGGGGGGGCACTGCCCTGGGCGCAAAATTTAGAGGGGCGCTGTCACAAGTGTGGAGAGGAGGGACCACCAACAAAAGATGGAACATATGCATAATGTCACCACTCCAGGCTTTACCAGTCATTATCCAGCACACTCTCCTCTTCCCTACAGCCACCGCTGTCTCACACAGTGGATCATGTGACCAGATTGGAGCTAGCTGAATATAGGTAAGTCCATGGGTCAGAGAGGTGCAAATTACTTGCCTTGCCCCAGGCACTAACAACCCACGCTATGACACTGTTCGGCCGCTAGCGGTGCGGTATTAACCCACGCTAGCGGCCGAAAAAGGGTTAATACTGCCCACAATGCACCTCTGCAGAGGCGCAATGCTGGCGGTATTACCACGGTGTCCCATTGTTTTCAATGGGAAGGAGCGGTATACACACTGCTCCTCTCACTGCTCCAAAGATGCTGCTTGCCAGAATTCTAAACCGAGATTTCATCTTCCCTCGATGTTCTATCTTGTGAGGAGAAAATTCATGTCTGTAGGCCGGAGGGACGCCGTGGGAAGGGGACAGAGGGACTACATCTCCCAGCAAGCTCTGTCCGCATGGGGAACTACAACTCCCAGCATGCACTGTGTATGTAATGGCTTCAGCTCCCAGCCTGGAATAAGATGTTACAGGACTATATGTCCCAGCATGATTTTTTCTATAGATGTACTACAGGTCCCAGCAATCTCTACATACCCCAGCCTGCTCCCCTCCCCCTCCTCAGGGGTAATTTTACCCCACACTCCTCTCCCACCAAGGGTGGTGGGTCCCCTCCCCCCAGGATAAGGGTGGGCCTGCGGGGGAGGGGAGAAGGGCGGTGGGACTGGGGGGGTGCAATCCCCCATGAGGAGGGGGAGGGGAGCAGGCTGGGATATGTAGAGATCACTGGGACCTGTAATATCTCCATAGAAAAAATCATGCTGGGATATGTAGTCCCACAGCATCTTATTCCAGGCTGAGAGCTGAACCCCCAGTACTTACACAGTACATGCTGGGAGGTGTAGTTCCCCATGCGGACAGATTGCTGGGAGTTGTAGTTCCCTTAGAGCCTGAGCAGAGGCGGCAGATTACACAGACACGTCGTGACCCACCTGTAGTCTGGACAATGGCTCCTCCCTCTGGAGCTCTGTGTGGGGGATTGTCCCTCCTCCCCCGCTCTCCACACACCAACACCCACATCTCCACTCACTTACCACCGAGGGTGGGGCTCCAATTGCCCGCTCTCCCCCACACACAGGGCTGATCCAGGAAATATTCGATTGCCTCTCGAGGGATCAGGAAGGAATTTTTTCCCCAGCTGGAGCACATTGGATCATGCTTTGCTGGGGTTTTTCGCCTTCCTGTGGATCAACTGCCTCAAAACCCAATACACCCACTCATCAACCTCCAAGAGGGGATGCTACCACCCTTGGTATGGGGTGAGTGTGGCCAGTGGAACTTCCCCCCAAGTTTCATCTGTCCACACTCCCCCACGCCCAGCATAATGGTACTACCCCCTGGCCCCACCATCTACCCCCAAGAGGGTCCAGAGAAAATGGGGTGCCTTGCAGATAAGTTGGGCTACATGCCAAGGTAAAAACAGGACTAACATTTATTTACTAACACACTGGTCAACATACAATGACTGGCATGCACTGACCTACACTAACAGACGACGTCCAGATGTACATAACTGACCGCTTCATGCTTTAGATAGATGCACACACACACACAACCACATTAGGAGAGAGTAGATGGCACACACAGATTATAGGATGAGGCCTACTACAAACATCCATCCAACATTAGAAAAAGGATGACTAGCATCCAGTAGGGTAGCTTAGTGTAGTGGGTGTAGGTCCTGCCCTAGAAGAGTATACCTTGCCGTGGTGGGCAGGCTTGGAATCTCTTGGTCAACAGTGTGCCAGCAAACGGGCGAGAGGATCACTAGATCTTCACTTCTGGTCAATTGATTTTACCAAAGGACTCTTGGTTTAATCAGAGTATATATAGTTGGAAAAGGAAAAAATGTGTATAGGTCCAGGGCTGGACTGGGACAGAAATTTGGCCCTGGACTTCATCCAGACCAGCCCACTTTAATTTTAAGTGTCCCCCTTGCATCAGAGTCCCCCTTACATCAGTGTCTCCCCATCAGAGCCCCCCTTGCATCAGAGAGTCCCCCTTGCATCAGAGCTCCCCTTGTATCAGAGTATCCCCCATCAGAGTCTCCCTTGCATCAGAGTGTCCCCCATCAGAGTTTTTCTTGCATCAGAGTGTCCCCCATCAGAGTCCCCCTTGCATCAGAGTGTCCCCCCTTGCATCAGAGATCCCCCTTGCATTAGTGTCCCCCTTCAGTGTCCCCCCTTGCATCAGAGAGTCCCCCTTACATCAGAGTGCCCCCCTTGCATCAGAATGTCCCCCCCTTGCATCAGAGTGTCCCCCCTTGCACCAGAGAGCCCCCTTTCCATTAGAGTGTCCCCCCTTACATCAGAGTGTTCCCCCCTTGCATCAGAGTGTCCCCCCTTGCATCAGTGTCCCCTCTTGTACCAGAGAGCCCCCTTTGCATTAGAGTGTCCCCCCCTTACATCAGAGTGCCCCCCTTACATCAGTGTCCCCCCTTGTACCAGAGCGCCCCCTTTGACTGTTCTGCCTAGTAACAGGACAGTGATCTATTGCTCCCTGTGATCGGGAGCAGTGATCAGTGTTGTGTCACTGGTAGCCCATCCCTCACAGAGTTAGAATCACTCCCCAGGACACACTTAACCCCTTCCCTGCCAGTGTCATTTACACAGTAATCAGTGCATTTTTATAGCACTGATAGCTGTATACAGTAAATGACAATGGTCCCAAAATAGTGTCAAAAGTGTCCGATGTGTCTGCCATAATGTCGCAGTCACAATAAAAATAAAAAAAACGCTGATCGCCGCCATTACTAGTAAAAATTTTAATTATTAATAAAAATGCCATAAAACTATCCCCTATTTTGTAGACGCTATAACTTTTGCGCAAAAATCAATATACGCTTATTGCAATTATTTTTTTTACCAAAAATATGTAGAAAAATACATAATCGGCCTAAACTGATGAAGAATTTTTTTTGGGGATATTGGGCCAGATCCACAAAAACCTGGCGTAACTTAAAAAATCCCATTTAAGTTACACTGCCTTAAAATTTCTACCTAAGTGCCCGATCCACAAAGCACTTATCTAGAAATTTCAGGCTGTGTAACTAAAATTCCGCCGGCGCAAGGCGTTCCTATTCAAATGGGGCGAGTCCCATTTAAATGAGGCGCGCTCCCGCGCCGGCCGTACTGCGCATGCGCGAAGTTACGTTACGCCGAGTTTTGAGGATCGCGACGGCTTAAAAAAGTTGCGTCGGGAAAAAAAAAAAAAAAATGACAGCGTCGCTCGGCATGCATTCCTGAGGGAAAACTCCATGCCAATTTTCAAAGAAAAAACCGGCATGGGTTCCCCCCCCAGGAGCATACCAGGCCCTTAGGTCTGGTATGGGTTGTAAGGAGACCCCCCTACGCCGAAAAATCGATGTAGGGGTCCCCCTACAATCCATACCAGACCCGTATCCAAAGCACGCTACCCGGCCGGTCAGGAAGGGAGTGGGGACGAGCGAGCGCCCCCCCCCCCCTCCTGAGCCGTGCCAGGCCGCATGCCCTCAACATGGGGGGGTTGGGTGCTCTGGGGCAGGGGGGCGCACTGCGGGCCCCCCCACCCCAGAGCACCCTGTCCCCATGTTGATGAGGACAGGACCTCTTCCCGACAACCCTTGCCATTGGTTGTCGGGGTCTGCGGGCGGGGGCTTATCGGAATCTGGGAGTCCCCTCAAATAAGGGGGCCCCCAGATACCGGCCCCCCACCCTAAGTGAATGGATATGGGGTACATCGTACCCCTATCCATTCACCTGTAGGCAAAAAGTTAAAGTTAGTAAACACACAACACAAGGGTTTTTAAAATAATTTATTAATCTGCTCCGGATGCCCCCCCTGTCTTCTTTATTAGCTCTATTAGCAGGGGGGGCTTCTTCTTCCACTCTCCGGGGGGGGTTTCTTCTTCCGCTCTCCGGGGGGGGGCTTCTCCGCTCTCCGGGGGTCTTCTTCCATCTTCTCCCCTCTTCCGCTGTTGACTCGGCGAACCCCGGTTCTTCTGCAGATGTCCGGTGCCTTCTTCTTCAGCGCTGGCTGCCTGCTATCTTTGTGTGTTAGCTCAATTTCTAACAGGCAGCCGGCGCGGTCTTCTGTGACGTCAGGGTCTTCTCTTCTGTTCTTCTCCCCTCTTCCGATGTTGCCTCGTCGCCTGTTGTCGCTGTAATGATGGAAGCGCGCCTTGCATCCCATTTATATAGGCATCACCGTCCCATCATGCTCCGGCAGGTACCCACGTGGTGGGTGCCTACCCACGTGCACCCACCACGTGGGTACCTACCGGAGCATGATGGGACGGTGATGCCTATATAAATGGGATGCAAGGCGCGCTTCCATCATTACAGCGACAACAGGCGACGAGGCAACATCGGAAGAGGGGAGAAGAACAGAAGAGAAGACCCTGACGTCACAGAAGACCGCGCCGGCTGCCTGTTAGAAATTGAGCTAACACACAAAGATAGCAGGCAGCCAGCGCTGAAGAAGAAGGCACCGGACATCTGCAGAAGAACCGGGGTTCGCCGAGTCAACAGCGGAAGGTGGGAGAAGATGGAAGAAAACCCCCGGAGAGCGGAGAAGCCCCCCCCGGAGAGCGGAAGAAGAAACCCCACCCCCGGAGAGTGGAAGAAGAAGCCCCCCCTGCTAATAGAGCTAATAAAGAAGACAGGGGGGGCATCCGGAGCAGAATAATAAATTATTTTAAAAACCCTTGTGTTGTGTGTTTACTAACTTTAACTTTTTGCCTACAGGTGAATGGATAGGGGTACGATGTACCCCATATCCATTCACTTAGGGTGGGGGGCCGGTATCTGGGGGCCCCCTTATTTGAGGGGACTCCCAGATTCCGATAAGCCCCCGCCCGCAGACCCCGACAACCAATGGCAAGGGTTGTCGGGAAGAGGTCCTGTCCTCATCAACATGGGCACAGGGTGCTCTGGGGTGGGGGGGCCCGCAGTGCGCCCCCCTGCCCCAGAGCACCCAACCCCCCCATGTTGAGGGCATGCGGCCTGGCACGGCTCAGGAGGGGGGGGCGCTCGCTCGTCCCCACTCCCTTCCTGACCGGCCGGGTAGCGTGCTTTGGATACGGGTCTGGTATGGATTGTAGGGGGACCCCCTACGTCGATTTTTCGGCGTAGGGGGGTCTCCTTACAACCCATACCAGACCTAAGGGCCTGGTATGCTCCTGGGGGGGAACCCATGCCGGTTTTGTTTTTACAAATTGCCGTGGAGTTCTCCCTCGGGAATGCATACCAAATGCCGTCGCTGGAATGGGCTTTTACATGGTGTGACTAGTTTACACTTTGTAACACCAGCCCTAGTTTTACACTTGCAAACTAAAACTTACGGCGAAAAAACGAAGCTGGAAAGCTTTGTGGATCGCCTTAAGTGCTAATTTGCATACTAGAAACGGCATTTCGACTCGAAATGCCCCCAGCGGCGGATGCGGTACTGCATCCTAAGATTAGGCAGTGTAATTCAATTACACATGCCGGATCTTCTGCCTAACTTTGGAAAAAGCCTTTTGTGGATCGTTTCCAAAGTTAGACACAGACTGAACAGCAGTTAAGTCTGCGTATCTCTTTTGAGGATCTGGCCCATTGTTTTATAGCAAAAAGTTCAACATTTTGGGGCTGATTTACCAAGCCTTTGCGCCATGAATCATGGAGCAAAGGCAGGAGTAACAGCCGTTTTGACATTTACTAAAGAAATACGCCGACAGAGCAGTGTATTTCTTTATTTACTATAATGCCTAGTGCGCCCAGGAGAGGGCGCATGGTGCGCCTCTATAGAGCTGGCGTACGGCATTTAAAAAAGTAAATAGAAGGAGTTTGGGCGGGAGTTTATTAGGGGGCGGGTGTGGGGTGCTGTGGGGAAGTGTAGTGACATGTGTTTGTCGATATTTTACGGGCCGAATTGAAAGTGAAAGTGATTTTTCTGAAAACATCGCAACACGCGGCAAGTACGCCTAAACACTCGGGGAGGTTTATTTGCATACTGCGCATGCGTGCGCGGCAATTACGTCCTCCCATGTACTTGGTAAATTCCAAGCGGCGTAGCTGTATTTGCGCTGGTTGATGGCCGAATTGTTTTCAGCTCACGCTGACCATGAAGGGGAACTCCGTGCCAAATTTCAAACAAAAAAACGGCGTGGGTTCCCCTGCAGTGGCACATCAGGCCCTTCGGCTTGGTCTGGATCATAAGGGAGAAACCTACGCTGAAAAAAACAGCGTGGGGTTCCCCCAAGATCCAGACCAAACCCTTATCCAAGCACGCAGTCTGGCCGGACAGGAATGGGTGTAGGGACGAGCGAGTGCCCCCCCTCCTGAGCCGTACCAGACCGCATGCCCTCAACATGGGGGAGTGTGTGCTTTGGGGCAGGGGGCACTGCCCCCCCACCCCAAAGCACTCTTGTCCCCATGTTGATAGGGACAAGGGCCTCTTTCCGACAACCCTTGCCGTTGGTTGTCGGGGTATGCGGGCGGGGGCTTATCGGAATCTGGGAGCCCCCTTCAATAAAGGAGGCCCCCAGATGCCGGCCCCCCACCCTATGTGAATGAGTATGAGGTACATCATACCCCTACACATTCACCTGGGGGGGGGAGGAAATGTAAAGTAAAATAAAACACCACAACATTTTTTTAAATAATTTATTAGTCAGCTGGGGGGTCTTCTGCCGCCCCCCCCCTTTCTTCTTTAAGCTCTTTTACAAGGGGGGTGTAGGCCCGGTCTTCTCTCTTCCACCGGGACCCCAGGCTTCGTAGTTTTCTGCCGGGGGGGGGGGGGGCGCCGGCAGAAATGATCAAAAAATTATTATTTAGTTTGGGGTTTAGTAAAGGCAAAGCCACTCTGCAGTAGAAGCGTAGTCGCTGAAAATCAGAGGGGAAGCACTGATGGTTTTAACATTCAATCCTGTAGAAGCAAATTTTTTTTTGTTTTCTTCCTTGCTTGTCCACTTGTAGTGCAAAGTGGATTTGCCTTTAGTAAATGGACCCCAAAGTCCAAGATCCCTAATAATTTGGGGTGTACACAGCAAAATGCTAGAGTGCAATTTACATAATAAGAAACTATTTAGATTGATCTCTGTGTCCCCGAGAAAAGATATTAGTAAGGTTTTACCCTCACTTTCTGTTTGGCTATGTAACAAGAAGTGAATGAATTTGAATTAGAAAGTGACAACATTTGTGAGGTGTCTTCACCCTATCAGGGGTGCAGACATCCCTAAAAAAATGAGCAGATGATACTTATTTGCTAATTAAGAAACATTTTTATTTGGGTGGTGTTTGTGGGGGGCCCTAACACACACATTCATACATATTAGCAATGCTGTATCCTTGCCTATTGGCATGGTTATATTTTCTTAGTCCTCTCAATAAAATTCTCAGAAATTTGTGCATTAAGGAGAACTATAATCAACACTTTTTTTCTTTCATTTTGGATGGAGGGAGGGAGGGTTATAGCCCCTGTCAGTTTATTTTGTACCATCCCTGTCCAATTGGGGAGATTTGCCTTCACTTCCTGCCCCATAGCCAAACAGGAAGTGAGAGAAAAACTATGTAAATTAAGGGAATCCAGTGCCTCCCCTCCCCCCCAGAACTAGTGTGTGTGTGTCCCGAAAATGTCTGGGCGGGTCCTAAAAAAACAGGGTGTGGCCTTGACAGGAAGTGTGGGTTATTTTTCCATTAGGAGGTGCAGAAGTTTAGTCAGGCCTAGGGCAGCACAAAACCTAAAATATACTAATGCATATTAGGGCTTATTTAGACAGGATCCGATTTACAGCATGTTTTTATGTTGTGGGAGGAAGCCCAGGCAGGCACAGGGAGAACATGCAAACTCCAGGCAGACGGTGTCACGGGCGGGATTCGAACCAGCGACCCTTTTTGCTGCTAGGTGAAAGTACTATCCACTACACCACTGTGCTGAACGAACATGAACGCGGCTGAAAGGATGAGATCAGTGTTTTTTTTTTTCGATCTCATGCTTTCCAGCCTGGAGGATAGATGTGGGGTCTTATTGACCCCTCCTCTCTCCATAAGGAGGACCTGTCACACACTAGTCATATTAGAAGGGATGTTTACATTCCTTGTAATAGGAATAAAAGTGATCCAAAAAATAAAAAAAAGGACAAAAAAGTGCAAAAATATAAATATTACGTAAAATGTTTTTTTTTTAAATGCCCCTGTCCCTAGTAGCTCGCACTCAGAAGCAAACACGCATGTAAGTCCCACCCACATATGTAAACACTGTTCAAACCACACATGTGAGGTATTGAGGCGTGCGTTAGAGCGAGAGCAATAATTCTAGCCCTAGACCTCCTCTGTAACTCTGAACCGGTAACCTGTAAAAAAAATTCAAGCTTCGCCTATGGAGATTGTTAAGTCCCGAAGTTTGGTGCCATTCCATGAGTGTGTGCAATATTAAAGCGTGACAAGTTAGGTATCTATTTACTCGGTGTAACATCATCTTTCATATTATCCCTAAAAATTGGGCTAACTTTACTGCTTTGTTATTTTTTAATTCATGAAACCGTTTTTTTTTGGGCCAAAAAAAAAGGCGTTTGAAAAATTATTGCGCAAATACCGTTGGAAATAAAATAAAAAATGACCGCCACTTTTTTCCCTAGGGTGTCTGCTAAAAAAATATATACAATGTTTGGGGGTCCTTAGTAATTTCTCAGGATCAAAATATAATTTTTACATGAAGGGGAGAAGTGCCAGAAAAGGCGCGGTATGGAAGTGGTTAAAGTGAAATAATAAAAGTGAAATATTCCTTTAAATTTCCTACAGGGGGGGGGGGGTATAACATGCCTGTGAAGCGCATGTTTCCCGTGCTTAGAACTGTCCCTGTACAAGATGTCATTTCTGAAGTGAAAAAAAAAGTAATTACTTGGCCCTTCAGGTCTGGTGTGGATATTAAGGGGAACCTTAATAGAAGGTGACTTGTAGGATGTCGCCCACACTCAGACTCCAGAAGAGTGTGTCGTCCACACTCAGACTCCAGAAGAGTGTGTCGTCCACACTCAGACACCAGAAGAGTGTGTCGCCAACACTCAGGTTCCTAAAGAGTGTGTCGCCAACACTCAGACTCCAAAAGAGTGTGTCGCCCACACTCAGGTTCCAGAAGAGTGTGTGGCCAACACTCAGACTCCAGAAGAGTGTGTTGCCCACACTCAGGTTACAGAAGAGTGTGTGGCCAACACTCAGACTCCAGAAAAGTGTGTTGCCCACACTCAGGTTACAGAAGAGCGTGTCGCCAACACTCAGACTCCAGAAGAGTGTGTCGCCCACTCTCAGACTCCAGAAGAGTGTGTCGCCCACTCTAAGACTCCAGAAGAGTGTGTCTTCCACGTTCAGACTCCAGAAGAGGGTGTCGTCCACGTTCAGACTTCAGAAGAGGGTGTCATCCACGTTCAGATTTCAGAACAGTGTGTTGCCCACATTCAGACTCCAGAAGAGTGTGTCTCCCACGTCCAGTCTCCAGAAGAGTGTGACGCTAACTTTGAGACTCCAGTAGAGTGTAATGTGCACATTGGGACTGTACCAGACATTGAGACTCCACCAAAATGCCAGGTGAACCATGGGAACATCTCCTCCGGTGAAGATGGGGGCAAGGTTACAAGAAGGGATAAGCAGATACTGGTGGTAGGGGATTCAATGATTAGAGGGACAGAGAGGGCAATCTGTCACAAAGACCGTCACCTCCGAACAGTATGTTGTTTACCAGGCGCTCGGGTTCGGGACATTGCAGATCGGATGGAAAAATTGTTGCGTGGGGCTGGAGAGGACCCAGCTGTTTTGGTACATATTGGTACCCATGACAAAATTAGAGGAAGATGGAGCATCCTACAAAATGATTTCAGGGACATAGGGACTATGTTGAAAAAAAGGACCTCCAAGGCAGTATTTTCAGAAATACTGCCTGTACCTCAAGCCACACCAGAAAGGCATCAGGAGCTTAGAGAGCTTAACAAGTGGCTGAAGAACTGGTGCAGAGAAGAGGAGTTTGGCTTCATGGAGAACTGGGCTGACTTTGCGGTCAATTAACGGCTCTATAGCAGGGATGGACTGCACTTAAATGGGAGGGGCTTTTTTGGGAGTGAAGATTGCCAACAAGTTGGAAGAAATTGTTCAGACTCCAGAAGAGTGTGTCGCCCACATTCAGACTCCAGAAGAGGGGTGCTGTCTAAAAATTTAGAGGGGGCACTGTCACAAGTGTGGAGAGGGGGGAGCACCAACAACAGATGGAGCCGAAAAAGGGTTAATACTGCCCACAATGCACCTCTGCAGAGGCGCATTGCTGGCGATATTACCGCGGTGTCCCATTGTTTTCAATGGGAAGGAGCGGTATACACACTGCTCCTCTCACTGCTCCAAAGATGCTGCTTGCCAGAATTCTAAACCGAGATTTCATCTTCCCTTGACATTCCATTTTGTGAGGAGAAAATTCATGTCTATAGGCTGGAGGGATGCTGTGGGAAGGGGACAGAGGGACTACATCTCCCAGCAATCTCTGTTCGCATGGGGAACTACAACTCCCAGCATTCACTGTGTATGTAATGGGGCTTCAGCTGCCAGCCTGGAATAAGATGTTACAGGACTATATGTCCCAGCATGATTTTTTCTATAGATGTACTACAGGTCCCAGCAATCTCTACATACCCCAGCCTGCTCCCCTCCCCCTCCTCAGGGGTAATTTCACGCCACACTCCTCTCCCACCAAGGGTGGTGGGTCCCCTCCCCCCAGGATAAGGATGGGCCGGTTGGGCATGCGGGGGAGGGGTAAAGGGCGGTGGGAGATGAGTGGGGTTGTGGGACTGGGGGGGTGCAATTCCCCCATGAGGAGGGGGAGGGGAGCAGGCTGGGATATGTAGAGATCACTGGGACCTGTAATATCTCAATAGAAAAAATCATGCTGGGATATGTAGTCCCACAGCATCTTATTCCAGGCTGGGAGCTGAACCCCCACTACTTACACAGTGCATGCTGGGAATTGTAGTTCCCCATGCGGACAGATACTGCTGGGAGTTGTAGTTCCTCAGAGCCTGAGCAGAGGTGGCAGATTACACAGACACGTCGTGACCCACCTGTAGTCTGGACAATGGCTCCTCCCTCCGGAGCTCTGTGTGGGGGATTGTCCCTCCTCCCCCGCTCTCCACACGCCGACACCCACATCTCAGGGCTGATCCAGGAAATATTCGATTGCCTCTCGGGGGATCAGGAAGGAATATTTCCCCAGCATTGATCATGCTTTGCTGGGGTTTTTCGCCTTCCTCTGGATCAACTGCCTCACAACCCAATACACCCACTCATCTACCACCAAGAGGGGACGCTACCACCCTGGGTATGGGGTGAGTGTAGGGTGACCACATTTCCAAACGCCCATTCAGGGACCCCCTTCCCAAAAATCAGCTTGTGCTGTAATAAATCACAGCACAGCTGGGGCGGCGGGTGCAAGCTCTACCCAGGAGCACTGATCACGCTCCCAAAAAAGGCAGCCGCTTCGCCACTTCACCCACTGACAGCATGAGTCCTGACTGGCAGAGACCCGTTTTACCTTCTTCCAACGCTGCTGGCTTTACACCACCTTGCTGTGATTAGGCACAAGAGGCGGGATTTGTGATTTCTCCAATCACAAGCAGGGGGATTGTGCCTCTCCAGACATTCCCATCCAGAACAAGTGTTGTCAGTGAGTAAAGTGGCAATGTGGTGGCCTTTTTTGGGGGCAACAGATAGAGGGGAGGGGGGTGGCTGTGTCAGCTTCATTCCGGGACAATGTATTGTCCCGGAATGAAGGTGCCCGGGACCTAGGACAGACCTGCAAAATGCGGGACTGTCCCGGGCAATCCGGGACATGTGGTCACCCTAGGTGAGTGTGGCCAGTGGAACTTCCCCCCAAGTTTCATCTGCCCTCACTCCCCCACGCCCAGCGTAATGGTACTACCCCCTGGCCCCACCTATAAGCACTCATCTACCACCAAGAGGGGACGCTACCACCCTGGGTATGGGGTGAGTGTGGCCAGTGGAACTTCCCCCCAAGTTTCATCTGCCCTCACTCCCCCACGCCCAGCATACTGGTAATACCACCTGCCCTCATCTATATGCACTCATCTACCACCAAGAGGGGACGCTACCACCCTGGGTATGGGGGTGAGTGTGGCCAGTGGAACTTCCCCCCAAGTTTCATCTGCCCTCACTCCCCCACGCCCAGCGTAATGGTACTACCCCCTGGCCCCACCTATATGCACTCATCTACCACCAAGCTGGGACGCTACCACCCTGGGTATGGGGTGAGTGTGGCCAGTGGAACTTCCCCCCCAAGTTTCATTTGCCCTCACTCCCCCACGCCCAGCATACTGGTAATACCACCTGCCCTCATCTATATGCACTCATCTACCACCCAGAGGGTATGCTACCACCCTGGGTATGGGGTGAGTGTGGCCAGTGGAACTTCCCCCCAAGTTTCATCTGTCCTCACTCCCCCACGTCCAGCGTAATGGTACTACCCCCTGGCCCCACCTATATGCACTCATCTACCACCAGGAGGGTCCAGAGAAAATGGGGTGCCTTGCAGATAAGTTGGGCTACATGCCCAGGTAAAAACAGGACTAACATTTATTTACTAACACACTGGTCAACATACAATGACTGGCATGCACTGACCTACACTAACAGACGACGTCCAGATGTACATAACTGACCGCTTCATGCTTTAGATAGATGCACACACACACACAACCACATTAGGAGAGAGTAGATCGCACACACAGATTATAGGATGAGGCCTACTACAAACATACATCCAACATTAGAAAAAGGATGACTAGCATCCAGTAGGGTAGCTTAGTGTAGTTAGTGTAGGTCCTGCCCTAGAAGAGTATACTTTGTCGTGGTGGGCAGGCTTGGAATCTCTTGGTCAAAAGTGTGCCAGCAAACGTGCGAGAGGATCGCTAGATCTTCACTTCTGGCCAATTGATTTTACCAAAGGACTCTTGGTTTAATCAGAGTATATATAGTTGGAAAAGGAAAAAATGTGTATAGGTCCAGGGCTGGACTGGGACAGATATTTGGCCCTGGACTTCATCCAGACCGGCTCACTTTAATTTTAAGTGTCCCCCTTGCATCAGAGTCCCTCTTACATCAGTGTCCCCCCATCAAAACCCCCCCCCCTTGCATCAGAGAGTCCCCCTTGCATCAGAGTCCCCCTTGCATCAGAGTCTCCCTTGCATCAAAGTGTCCCCCATCAGAGTTTTTCTTGCATCAGAGTATCCCCCATCAGAGTCATCCTTGCATCAGAGTGTCCCCCCTTGCATCAAAGTGTCCCCCCTTGCATCAGAGATCCCCCTTGCAGAGAGTCCCCCTTGCATTAGTGTTCCTCTTCAGTGCCCCCCCTTGCATCAGAGTGTCCCCCCTTGCACCAGAGTGTCCCCCCTTGCACCAGAGTGTCCCCCCTTGCATTAGAGTGTCCCCCCTTACATCAGAGTGTTCCCCCTTGCATCAGAGTGTCCCCCCTTGCATCAGTGTCCCCCCCCTTGTACCAGAGAGCCCCCTTTGCATTAGAGTGTTCCCCCTTACATCAGTGTTCCCCCTTGCATCAGAGTGCGCCCTTGCATTAGAGTGTCCCCCCTTGCATCAGTGTCCCCCCTTGTACCAGAGAGCCCCCTTTGCATTAGAGTGTCTCCCCTTACATCAGAGTGTTCCCCCTTGCATCAGAGTGCCCCCTTGCATTAGAGTGTCCCCCCTTGTACCAGAGAGCCCCCTTTGCATTAGAGTATTCCCCCCTTACATCAGCGTGTCCCCTATTGCATCAGAGAGCCCCCTTGCATCAGACTGTGCCCCATTGCATTAGAGTTTCCCTCATCAGAGTTTCCCCCTTGCATCAGAGTGTCCCCCATTGCACCAGGGTATTCCCCATCAAAGTGTCCCCCCCCTTGAATCAGAGTGCCCCCCTCTCCTCCCCCTCCCACATGTACTCATTTACAGCTCTCCAGAAAGGCAGCATTGTTCCTCTCTCCAGTCATGTGATAAGTGACAAGTGATAAGGGGAGAGAGGAAGGAAAGTCTGCCGGCTGTCTATCTCCCCCTATAGGGCGGGAGGGAGCAGAAAGGCTAATACTCAAACTCAGCAAGTGACGGCTGCTGCTTCTCTTGACAGGAGTGAAATCGCGATTACTCACTGTCAGAGAGGAGCAGCTCGAGGACTGCACCTAACCGGCGCACTGAGCCATCGGCCCACCGGGAAACTCCCGGTAGTCCCAATGGCCAGTCTGTGCCTGTATAGGTCCATAATTATAATTTCATAAAAACACAATAAAAATTTGGTATATTTACATTTGAATTGCTTCCTCTTTTATTTATTCCTTTCATGACTGGGGATCATTACCACTTGGATGCTAAGGCCCACATTTGCAAGCCTGCTGCCCCCCTGCAAAGTGCTGCCCTAGGCCTGGGCCTTGTTGGCCTAGGCCAGGATACATCGTTGATAGTATGGCTGATATCGCACTGCATTCGGTCCAAACGCGCACAGGACCCTTTTTTCTGTTCGGACCAGAATCGGATCGCATGGGTGTTCACACATATGTGATCCGATTCATGTCCGAACTGTGAGTTCGCAGTGCGATACGCAAGCTGAAATGGGGGTGTCGTTAACATTTAATGACACTACCCAGCAGTTCGCATATGGCAGTGTGAACGGTCATGCAAGTGTTGTGGCAGTGAAGGGGTTAACCACTAGGTGGCACTGAAGGGGTTAAGTGTGTCCTAGGGAGGGATTTTCACTGTTAGGGGAAGGAGCTACCAGTGACACGTCACTGATCACTGTTCCCGATCACGTCGCTAGGCAGAACAGGGGAATGCCTTGTTTAGGCCGGATTCACACTAGCGAATTTCAGCTCTCTTATCTCTGCAGATACGAGAACTGTTCAGCAGATCATCTTCCTTTTAGCTGCAAATTTGGAGACCTGGGCGAGGGGAGTGGGAGGGGGGAAGTGTATTGAGGTGAATGAGAAACATTTCTGAAGAGAAATTAACACATCTGCGAATCAGATGCGTGCTCATAGAAGATAATGGGCCTGAATTCGCACCTGAGCCACACCGTAATGCCTAGAAAACGCACATAATTTTAGTACAGGTGCTATGTTAAATTTAATGGGGGATGAGAGAGTTACATTGCTCTCATCGGTTTGATTTGTTTAAATTGGGCTGCTGCCAGCCCTGGGCTGTCCTGTGGGTCATTATGTGCTCCAGAGATGTAGTTCCATCTCTGGATGGCAGGTGACGCCGGAGGGGTTCAGGCGGAGGCGCCTTTCTCCAGCAGCCAATCAGAGGAGTGTTTCCCTCGTGGGGCATGCTGGGGGAGGGTATTTCTGGGGCAGGCGCCATTTTGTGGGGTCTTCGCGCGTTCCTGGTTCCAGGTGCGGCACCCACCTTTAGGGTGTGCGCACATCACGGGCCCCGGCGATATGGCCTACCAGGCCGGGGCGCACATGCTACGCGGAGTTCCTGACTCTGGGACCTCATAGCCCGGAGCAACTAAAGATGCAAAGGGGCCCCAGTGACTTACTGGGTCCTCACACTTCAATAGGAAGATCCCAAGCGAGTTGTGCTGTTCGGTGGGGAGTCAGTCTGAGGTGAGCCCGGAGGCATGTGATCCAACAGGGCTTAGATGATCCATCGGGGATCTGGGTGGCCGGACACTAACAGGTTGTATGCTGCAAACTGTTAGTCGGTGACCCCAAATATAGGAAATCTACCTGAGGGAGATTCAGGCAAATTATTGACTGAGAGGATTCGCTCTACTATCCATGTTCTTGAGTACTGGGCCTGTGGCAGAGGTCTCACTCCCAATTTCAATTCTACTAGAGCCAAGTCGGTGGCAGAGACTTGTTCCTTCTCAATGGTTTCCAGTGACACTCTGGCTGCCAGGCCTGTGAGAGGGACCTGTCCAGGGGCACTTCACCCACTCCGGCTGGAGTGGCGGCGAAGCAAGAGTTATCATTGGAGGCAGGACTGCTTCTGTTATCCATAGCCTGAATCTGCAAGTTCTCCTTTCACCAACCTTTCTCTATCTACCTCAAGTTGACTGTTGGTCATGTTAGACCAGGAATAAAAGCACAGAAAACGTCACCCAGTTGTCTGGACATTCCATCATTGCTCATTGTCATCATCCCTAGACACATCATAGAGGTAACATAACATGCCGTCCCAATCTAACCAGCGGCTCCTGAGGGGGTAGCGCTACACACATATGTGAACCAGCCTCATTGAAATCAATTGGGTAGATTCAGGTAGGGGCGCCTAAAGATAGGTCGGCGTAGCCTAGCGTGTTTACACTACGCCGCCTTAAAGCGGATCTCCACTCTAAAGTGGAGTCCCGCTGATCGGAACCCTCCCCCCCTCCGGTGTCACATTTGACACCTTTCAGGGGGGAGGGGGGTGCAGATACCTGTCTACAGACAGGTATCTGCACCCACTTCCGGCCCTACGATACGGGCAAAGGACGGGTTTTTTCCTTCCTTCCCGTCCGTCCCCCGTTGTATGCTGGGAACACTCGGCTCCCAGCACACAGCGGGAGCCAATCGGCGGGCGCAGCGCGACTCGCGCATGCGCCGTAGGGAACCGGGCAGTGAAGCCGGAGCGCTTCACTTCCTGGTTCCCTCACCGTGGATGGAGGGGGAGCAGCAGGGTGACGAGCGATCGGCTCGTCATCTGCTGCGATCGGCGCTGGACTCCAGGACAGGTAAGTGTCCTTATATTAAAAGTCAGCAGCTGCAGTATTTGTATCTGCTGGCTTTTAATATATTTTTCCCGTGGCACATCCGCTTTAAGTAAGAGAGGAAAGTACATGATTCAGAAAGCACTTATCTACTTACTTAGGGCGGCGTAGTGTAAACACGGCGGGCGTAAGAGCGCCTAATTCAAATGGGTTGGAGGGGCGTGTTTAATGCTAATGAGGCTTGACCTCACGTTTTTTGAAGTCTTTTCGTACTGCGCATGCGCCGGGCGCCTACATTTCCCAGGGCGCATTGCGGCTAAGTACGCCGTACGGGCCTATTGATTTCAACGCGGACGTAAACGACGTAACTCCCGATTCGCAGACGACTTACGCAAACGACGTAAAAAATTCGAACCTCGCGGCGGGAACGGCAGCCATACTTTAACATTGTTATTCCACCTCATAGGTGGAATAACTTTAGGCCGCCTAAGGCCTTACGGAAACGACGTTAATCGACTGCAGCGGGCTCGCGTACGTTCGGGAATCGTCGTAAAAGCTCATTTACATAATCTATGCCGGCCGCAATGGAAGCGCCACCTAGCGGCCATCCAAAAAATTGCAAGCTAAGATAGAACGGTGCAAGCCGTCCTATCTTAGCTTTGTTTAAGCGTATCTCTGTTTGAGCATACACTTAAACAAACGCCGGCGTAGATTCAGAGTTAGGCCGGCTTATCTACTGATAAGCCGGCCTAACTCTTTGTGAATCTACCTAAATGTGTTTTATAATGTTATGCGAATTGGATGCGGTTTAATCCGCAACCAATTTGCATAGATGTGAACCAGGCCTTACAAAGGCATCCCGATGTTCTGCCTTTGCGGACTGCAATCGCAGGCCGCCTGAGAACATCGAGGCACGCTGGGTGGCAAATTTAAAGGGACGTACAGGTACACCCATTTGCCTTCCCATGCCATTTTGTCAACATATACTATAGGTCAGTTTAGTGGTCAGTGTAGGAATCAGGTAGGTTAGTATTTCTGTACTAGTGGAAGGGAGTGCTAAAAAATCCACGGGTTAGGGGGCGCAAATTTCTTGCCCTGCCCCGGGCATTGACAACCCACGCTACGCCACTGCGGACATCTGCAGGGCACTGCATAACCCAAAGTGAAAGGAACGTCTTCGGTGAAGGTCTGCAGATGACAGCCCCTATCTGTCAGGGACAATTAAAGACTGACATCATATCTGATCTGCTGCTCCATAAAGCTCCTAGAAGTGTGTTGTGATTGTACAACCTGTGATTGTTCCATGTCTCTTGCCCCTGTGCACACAGCCCAGCACTTGTCTATGGGAAAGTTTGTGTGTGAAGAGCCTGTAGGACTCACACAGCTGCAATGACAGGCAGCGTTGGAAGTTTCTCCTGCAGAGTACAGGGCAGAGAGGAGTGCAGAGTCCTGTCCTAATCCCCAGTAATACAGTGCTGGCTCAGGGCACATAGGCTGTACATGGCTGCAGGCAGTTGGGTAAGGAGGACATGCATGGAGAGCAATGACTCCCACCGCAGGGCACCCAACCCACACATGCAGCTAGCTCTCTCTGCAGCAGGGCTGTGCATTGCCCACATATACTTTCCACTCACCACACCGAACTTTAACCCCCGGAGCCCACTGGACGGGTTCTGGTATCTCTATGGCACCTCCCACAGGGTCTTCAGTTCCTGCCAGTAGAATCCTGGGGGTGTGTTGGAGGACATTGCTGCTGCAAACCCCGGCTCTCATGAACAGTCATTGGTTGTTAAGGTCGCGGCGGCCCTGCTCCTTAACAACCAATAATTGCCGGCATTCTTTTCTTTACATTTCGCATGTTAGCGGAGAAATCCCACTGACAGCTGAAAGAACTGAGCCAGAAGGTATCATTTGCTGGTATCGGAGCACTTGTAGGAGTACCGATACTCGTTCAAATTAGTATCAGCACTGATACCAATACCAGTATTAGTTCAACCCTATTTTGGACCATGATTTAACATTATTAGTCCCACATTCTGTACAGGAATATTTGTAAAGAGCCCAAACAAAACATTTGTCAAAAACAAGATTCACAAAATATGAATTTGTGTTATCTACAAATCTAACAATCAAAAGGTGTACCAATTTTGAAACCCAGAAACAAAGGAGAGCCACGTGTTGAATCGATGATGTAGTAATCAGCTGCTATAAGGCCTGTGCAGGAAAGATCTTTTTCATTTTGTAGATGGACCCCCTTTTCTTTTCTTTTCCTTTTTTTTTTAACTAAAGATGGTAAGACCCATACTGGTTATGCAGTTGTCAATCAGGAGGACATTTTGTATTCAGTCACTGGCTCCTTTCTGTCTCCGCTCAAGAAGCAGGGCTCCCTGCCTTAGTAAAAACCTGTCAGCTATCAAAATAGTATACATTTATACAGATAGATGGATGCACAAATAGGGTCAGTAGTCAGCGGATCCCATCATCTGCTGCGCCTACTACGCTGACTTACCCCCTTTATCCCTAAAAAGGACATTGCAGTCGTGGTGGGAACAATCATCAATTCCAGACTGGACTACGCTAATGCCCCTTATTTAGGACTTCCCAAATACCAAATCACTCGTCTGCAAGTCGTTTAAAATATGGCCGCTCGATTAGTGACTGGAAAAAAACAATGGGAGTCGATCTCCTTTTCGCTTAGATCTCTTCACTGGTTACCAGTGAAAGACAGAATCACTTTTAAGGCACTGCCTAACACACAAGTGTATTCAAGGAAACGCTCCCCAATATTTATGCGAAAAAATAAAAACCTATAACCCAAATCGCATTCTGCGATCAACAAATCAAAACCTACTGGAAATACCCAAGGCAAGATACAAATCCAAAGGAGATCGGAGATTTGCTGTCCAAGGACCTCGCCTGTGGAATGCACTACCAACCACCATCCGACTGGAGTCGGACCACTTGGCCTTCAGGAGAATGATTAAAACTCATCTCTTCTGAGGAAAAGGGTTTCCTTACAGAAGGAATGGAAACAGCACCCAGAGGCAATTCAGTTCGCAAGTGTTGCGCTCTATAAGTTTTTCACTCACTCACTCACTCCCATAGCAGATGTACTTTTGGGTTGGTGCATTCATTTGATTACATTTGGTTGGCTATATGTTTTGTTCTGTACTTCAGCAGGTAAACCAGTCAAGCATGCTTAATTATTTGATTGGCTGTCTTTAGCCTACGAGCTACTTGCTGATGGAGCCATAATAAAAGTTAAAGCACACACTTAAGCAGCCAGGCAGCCCAGAATGCTGCATAAGGGCCCTGGACACTTGCAAGGTCTGTGCAAATTTACAGATTCCATCCCTAGTTTTGGCCCAGTAGAGCTGGGATTAATAATTAAACTACAAATACCCCAGAACAAAAAGAAGAAGTGGTCCACAGTGGGGGCAGCTGCTGATCAAAAAGGACTTTGGATGAACAGTGCCAGTCACTATTCCCCCATGATGGCCAGCTTGACACATGGACCTTGTGGTTAAAGTGGAAGTTCAATCCACGAACTATACTTAAAGCTATACTCCCACCCCTATTCTAATCCTGTACAAGGAATGATCTGTATACTTACATACTCTGAGAGTGCTCCGGTACGATTACATGATCGGGTCTCAGCATCAGAATCAGTGTAGAGAAGAGACCGCCAACAATGGATGCCACATAGTAATAAGCCTATGGGTGACATAATCGCCCAGACTCTGCAGCCATTGTCGCCGATCTTTCCTCTCAATTGAAACCAGCGCTGGGACCCAATCATGTGAATGGACGAAATGCCCTCAGAATGTACCTGTATACAGATCTTTCCTTTACAGGGTAGATAGAATAGGCTCTAAATGGGGGTGGGAGTAGATTTGCGTATCATTCTTGTGCCTTTTGCCTTGTCACTCCTATGAGAATACATTGACTGTTATGCCCCGTACACACAATAATTTCCTGACGCATTCATGGCAGCACACACTGGGTTGTGACTCCGCCCCCACAACCTGACAGGATTGGTTAGCTATAAATTTGAAGGGGAGACGCCCCGCACCATTCTCTTTTTTTATCCTCACCTGACAGATTGGACGAACAAGCAAGAAGCATGCCTCTTACCGCAGATCGCCCCAGCAGGTTCAGCCTCTCCTGTTTGGAAGTCCCTCCTGTACAGTCTCTAAATGAGCTTTATGGTGGGAACCCCCGTTCTGGTGGTCTCAGGGGCTCTGGAATTATACTGGCATCTGTAGCAAGCTTTAAAGAAGCTTCAAATCTCGCAGTGGCCCCCACTTTCGCTCTGTCTTTCCTTCCAGTGCAGTGTGTGCTTCCACAAAGGTATTTGTATCATTACATTTGCCACCTAAGGTTAGTCCATTTTGTACCTTTGCCTGCCTGTTGTTTTTTTCTCAGCTCTGCTGAGCCCTGTGGTTCCTCTGACACCCCATACTCTCTGGGTCACCGCCGCGTACCCCTCAGCGCTCTGCGCATGCACGCAGCTCAGTGATGATGCCGCCGGTCTCCTCTGCCCTCTTCCAAATGGCGGCGCCGTTTAAAAAAAAAAAAAAAAAAAAAGGAAACACTCCTATCGCTCTGTAGTTCTGGCTGCAGTCCTGCTGCTCTGCTCTACTCAGAGTGAAGATTGCACCAGGTGTGTGCAGGCTCGTCCCAGTTCAGCCTGGGCCAATTGATTACACAAAAAAAAAAAAAAACAAAAAAAAAAAAATAGGAACAAATAGGATAGAAGATATAATACATTTATATATTAATTTATAACATATTATAGGAGAAAGTATATCCATAATTAAACAATTAATATAATCCAAAAAATAAAAAATAAAATAAGGATAGATATATGTATATAAATCATTATATTTAATAAATATAAATGTTGGGGGGGGGGACATATTGTAATGTTTTCCCTTCTCTCTTTTTTCCCACCTTTCCGGGCTGTCTCCCTGCTATCCTCATGGGGGCCACTGCCCTCGCAGACCACCATCAGCTGACCAGGTATAGAGGCCGTCCAGAAGGTGGTAAGTAGAGAAGAGACAAAAAAGAGAGCTTGGCCACTGACGCTACAGTTTTGGTAGCCCTATCGGGTCAAAAGACGCAAGTTTGCGGCACAGAGGGAGATTCTAGCCATGCTTCCGGCAGAAGGCGCAAGAAGTCACTCAAGGTTACCCTCTTGCTTTCTTCAATCAAGGCATAGCCGCTCGCGTCACAGCCACTCCTGTCATAGTCGGTCCCACCGCAGACAATTACCTTCATCCCAGATGGAGCTATCTTACCCGCACCACAGCAAATGTTTGCCAAATATGCGGGGCGCCAGCCTTGCCAGGGGAATTGGCCTGCCGCTCGTGCTTCATTGAAGTAACCAAGGATTCAGAGGCCAGAGTATATACTAAGCTCCTAGGAGAATCGCACAGGGATCAATTGAGGGCGATCCTTCCCCAAGCACATCGCCCAGCACCCGGCCGTTACGCCAGGCTGCAAAAACCCTCTCTAAGAATGAGGAGTGTGAGCAGGCGTCGGACTGTCTCTTCTTTAGTTGAACCATTTGCCCATTCAGTCGAGGAAGCGATCGGCTGGGAAGGGGTTATGGCAGAACCTCTGAAGGTTCAGAAATATTTCCTGGTGCTGAAAAGGGGGCCCTGAATCATTTCCCTTCATCAAAGAGCTGGAAAACCTCATAAAGGATGAGTGGGGGAGATCGCATAAGCGGCCCAGTATGAGCAACAAGTTTGCAGATTGTACCCCTTGTGGGAGTCTAGGATCAATTCTTTGATCAATGCAACTACGGTCGATTCATCTTTAATGCGACTCGCTAGAGACGTTTCTCTACCGATTGAAGATGCAGTTACCATCCGGGACGTTCTTGATCGTAAAATCAATATAGAACTGAAGAAAGCCTGCTCCACGACAGGAGACGCTAGTAGGCCGGCTATCACCACGGCGGCAGTAGCTAAAACTATCGCTGCATGGGCGGCTAACATTGAGAATTCCATTCTAGAAGGAGCCGACCAGGGGAAGATATTCTCCTCCCTGCAGGGAAATTAAGTTGGCTTACGGCTCCTGAGGGGGCGACTTCATGACTGGGAAGAGCCTTATGGCTGAGACCCTGGATAGCGGAGACAGCATCAAAATCTACTGGTGCAAAACTCCATATGGCGGCTCAAGTGTATTTGGCACAAAGATGGACTTGGTCATCTCCAAGGTTACCGGGGGAAAATCCGGGCTGATTCCCTCCGATAGGAGACCAGAGCCCCAGAAGGGCCCCGCTTACAGACGCGATCTTCCTGTCAAGTACAGGGATGCTAGATCCTACCGTCCCGGCAGGAAATTTAGGAGGGACTGGAATACTCGACCCTCCATGTATTTACAGTAAGCCAAGGCTATCACAGCCGGGGAACAGCAGAAGTCCTTTTTGAGGGTCCGTCTGCCCACCCAGCTCAGGTGGGCACCAGACTCAAGAGATTCGCTCGGATATGGGCAACTCGTATAACAGATTCATGGACACTATCCTCTATCAAGACCGGTCACAATTGGAAATTCATGGGCACATTGCCAGGGAACACATTCCAGCCTACCAAGTACCTCCACACCAGAAAGGGAGGGGGTTTTATTCCCCTTTATTTCTGGTACAAAAAAAAAAAAAAAACAGGGGATCTACGTCCAGTCCTGGACCTAAAGAGGTTCAACAGACGATCAAAATAGAGGCCCTCAGATTGGAAAAGCCTTCAGTCCATTTTGTTGACAGTGGACGTGGGAGACTGGATGCTATCTCCTAGATTTTTCGGACGTTTACCTTCACGTCCCGATCATCCCGCCTTCCAGAGGTCCCTTCGGTTCTCAATCTATCAATCTCATTTCCAATTTTGGTGCCCCCCATTCGGCATCGCCTCAGCACCCAGAGCATTCAGCAAGTCAGGGTGTTCCTAGGGGCAGAATAATATACCAGGTTGTACCGGGTGCAACTCCCTCAAGAGAGGCTGAAGCCCTTACTCCAGAAGGTACAGAATCTGCTATCATCCAGACGTCTACTGTCAGAGCCTGCCTCAGTACCCGGGGGTCCATGTCAGCATCCATACCTTTGATACAGTGGCCCCTGTGACACATGCAAGTCTTACAGAACTCCTTTCTCAGGCAGTGGAATGGAACGTCAATACTCCAAACCATTCACATCCCGAACTGGGTAAAGCAATTAGTATGGTGGTGGACACACCCGTCCAACCTCAGGGAGTCCATTCCAATAGTTCCCCCAAGTCCAGAAGTAGTAACATCGAACGCCAGCCAGGGGGGATGGGGTCCACACTATCTAGACCAAGTAGCCCAAGGACAGTGGCACTTTCGGGCTCAGGGCATAGTGTCAAATATTTTAGAGCTCAGAGCAGCCTTTCAGGCTCTCCTGGCCATTGCGCCTCTTCTAGAGGGGAAGAGTGTCCTGATCAGGATGGACAACAAGTAGCGGTGTCATGTATCCAGATACAGGGGGGCATCAGGAGTCGCACGCTTCAAGAGGAAGCTTGCCCATATTGGAAAGGGCACAAGTGCACCTGTTAGATCTATGGGCAGTGTATGTCCCGGCAACACAGAATTCGTTGGCCAACTACCTAAGCCGAGAGACACTTTCAAACAACGAATGGTCCCTGAACCAACAGGTATTCTCCATTCTTACGAAAACTTGTGGAATACCAGAAGTCGACCTAGCGGCCACGCCAAAGAACTCCAAGTGTCAGAGGTTCCTGTCCAGAGCTCACTTTCCATCAGCCGAAGGGACAAACTGCCTAGCTCTTCCATGGAGCTTCGAGCTGGGGTACATTTTTCTTCCAACTTCTCGGATTACAAGATTCCTGTCCCGACTTCGGAGGTCCTCAGCCACGGTTATTGTACTAATACCGTTACGACCGAGGAGGCCAGGGTTTACGACCCTGCTACAACTAGGTACGCGGCCTCCAATACATCTTCCAGTAACCTGGGATCTCATACATCAGAGGCAATTCTTCCATCCAGCCCAGAGAAGCTGCATTTGCCAGCTTGGAAGTTGAGAGGGCTAGGTTAGGGGAACTAGGATACTCTCAGGAGGTAATATCAACCTTATTACAAGCTCTAAGGAGCTCCACTGATGTCACCTATACTAGGATCTGGGAGAGGTTCGTGTCGTCGCAGCAAAGAGATTGGAATCCCATCTCAAATTCTTGAATTTCTTCAGTCAGGGCTTAACAAGGGCCCGGGCCCGGGTACCCTGAAGGTGCAAGTATCCGCCCTTTCAGCATGACGGGTACTAGATGGGCTCTTCATCATCCGGTCACTCTGTTCCTCAGGGCCTGCGTAAGATCAGACCACCTAGGAGGCCAGCCTTTCCAAAAGGGGATCTCTGTGTAGTACTCGAGGCCCTGTCCAATCCACCCTTTTCTCCATTCAACTTAGTCTCACCGTGGAACCTAGCTCTGAAGATGGCTTCCCGTATTGCGATCACCTCAGCTAAGAGGACGTCGGAGATACAAGCACTTATGGCTACGGAACCCCTATTTAGTGTTCTCCCCTGACAGAGTGGTTCTGAAGCCCTCAGACCATTTTTATCCAAGGGTAACTTCCTCCTTTCATTATAACCAGGACATCGTCCTTCCATCTTTTACTAATGAGAGGGGCGAGTCCCATGACTAGGATGTCAAGTCTACCATCTCCAGTTACTTCACAGCTACATCTCAGGAAGACGGATTCTGTCTTAATTATCCCACACGGGAGCAGACGAGGTCAGCCAGCTACCTCCCGTACCATTACCTCTTGGTTGTTAGTGCTATCGCGGAGACCTATTCCATCCAGCAACTTACGACTCCTAAAGAGCATTAGGGCTCATTCGACAGGAGCAGTGGCCACTTCTTGGGCAGCATTTTGCGGGATTTCACCGGAAACCATAGGTAGAGCAGCAACTTGGTCTTCCCAACACATCTTAATTTCTCACTACAGAGTGGATTCTGCTCTCCTGGCTACCGTCGACTTTGGCAGATCTGTTCTTAGAGCCAATTCCTCAGCGCTATAGAGAATAAATATTACTGTTTTCTTGCACCCTCCCGACTGGCGAGTTATTTCCCAGTGTGTGCTGCCATGAATGCGTCAGGAAAACGGAAAATTGTATACTCACCTTTCCGTAATTTTCCTTTCCTGACGCATCTTCATGGCAGCACACAGATGCCCGCCCTATTGTTTTATGATGATATATACAGAGAATGGTGCGGGGCGTCTCCCCTTCAAATTTATAGCTAACCAATCCTGTCAGGTTGTGGGGGCGGAGTCACAACCCAGTGTGTGCTGCCATGAAGATGCGTCAGGAAAGGAAAATTACGGAAAGGTGAGTATACAATTTTCCGTTTTTTCGGCATGAAAAAAACGTAATTTTTCAGCATGTCCAAAAAACGAAGATTTTCCAACTTCATCATTAAAAACTACGTTACCCAAACACCATAGTTTAAAAAAAATGATGAACAAAGCGCGGTGACGTACAACACGTACAACGGCACTCTAAAGGGGAAGTTCTATTCGCCTTTGGGCTGCTTTAGCTGATTCCGTGTTAGTAAAAGACGATTCACGCTTTTCTGTCTGTTACAGCGTGATGAATGTGCTTACTCCATGACTATGGTATACCAGAATACACCCTGACCGCTAAGACCCTTTTCCAGTTAATACCCCCACATTACCCCTTAATAAATAATGAGACCACCACTTAATGTTGGAGTAAAAACTGGCCGTAGCAGCCTCCTTTATTTTAAATACTCTTTAAATAATAAATAACCAATAACATAACAACAAACACGTAAATTCCTGAGATAATACCTCTCCTAAATGGTGTTGGACTTTGCAGGACCCAGTAACCACTAAACTTGTTCACATTTTAACTTTGTAACATTGTAACTCTTTATTTGGCACTGCGGTGTCCTAACCTCTGGTCATAGGCCTCAAGCCGAAACTGTCTCAAAGACGACCGTTGACCGCAGTGCCCCCAATTCACCAACCTTCCAGCTACATTAGTAGACTGGGAACTAGAAACCCCTTCAGAAACCATCCCACCACTGGGTACTGGTGTCCATCTTTGGGGTAATATCTTCTCCTGCAAAGTCCGAAAAACACCCGCCACTGCCACGACGATGTAATCCTCACCTGCAAAGAAACAAACACAAAAACAGCACCCAAACACATACCAAATTATCAAGTACCATCAGTCCATTTTTTTCTACCTCAAAAACTAGGGAGGGTGGGTGGGAACTTCGCTCCCCCACGCCTGACTTGCCCGGGAAACTGGATGGTGGGAGATATATATAATCTCCCCTCCCACCGCTCCTGCTCCTCCTCCCCCCCAGCTACCAGGGTTCTGTTAACCCTGTCATGCCGGCCCTACGCTGACTTGCAGTTGGCTCCGTGCCTCACTTTATGAACGGTAGTTTTACCAGAACGAGCGCTCCTGTCTCATAATTGCTTCTGAGCATGCGCGGGTTTAAAACGTCGTTTTAGCACACACGATCATTTTTTACAACCCAAAAAAACGATTTTTTTTAAAACGACGTTAAAAAATGCAGCATGTTCGAATATTTTTTGGGTCGTTTTTCAGAAGCCGAAAAATGATGGTAGCCCACACACGGTCATTTTAAATGACGTTTTTAAAAACGTTGTTTTTTTTCATGCCGAGAAATGATCGTGTGTACGCGGCATTAGGCTTATGAGATTTGGTGAGGATCTGCAAAGCAAAGATCTCCCTACTTCTGCTATGCTGTAGATTTGTGCCGGGAGGGGGGCCGCTGTAAAATAGCTAAAGAAGAAAGTGCCCCCCCCCCCCCGGCGGAAGAGAACCAGACGGTGGTGAAGACCAGCACACCCCCCCCCCCCCCAGAAGACATCGAAGAAGCAGGCCCCCGCCTCGTAAAAGAGCTAAAGAAGAGAGGGGGGGCCCCGGAGCTGACTAATAAATTACTTTAAAAACCCTGTGTAGTGTGTTTTTTTTGAAAAAAAAATCCCGCCAGGTGAATGGCTACTGGTACGATGTACCCCTTATTCATTCACCTAGGGTGGGGGACCGGCATCTGGGGGCCCCCCTCTTAAAGGAGGGTCCCGGATTCCGATAAGCTTCCCTCCCGCAGACCCCGACAACCAACAGCCAGGGTTGTCGGGAAGAGGCCCTGTCCTCATCAACATGGGGACAGGTGCTTTGGGCTGGGGGGCCACAGGGCGCCCCCTGCTACAAAGCACCTACTCCCCCATATTGAGGGCATGCGGCCGGGCCGGGCTGCTGCTCGGATATGGGTCTAGTATGGATTTTGGGAGGAACCCCACGCCGTTTTTTCGCCGTACGGGGTGTCTCCTTAAAATCCATAGCAGATCCAAGGGCCTGGTATGCTCCTGTAGGGGGAACCCATGCCGTTTTTTTATTTGAAATTTGGTGTGGAGTTTCCCCTCAAGATTCATACCAAACGCAGCAATGCAGTTACCTGCGGTTATGTGCCGATAGCTGCGGAATTTCGCAGCTGAACGCATCCAGTTCTATTTTTTCTATCCGCACAAAACCGCGGGGAACAAAACCGCAGGTAACCATAGTGTGTGAATGATGTCATAGGAAAGAGAAGAAAGAGAGCGGAGGGCGCACCGACCTCGTGTGATACTGATAAAATATATTTATTCCAATAGTAAAATCAATGGTTATACTCACAAAATTGGAGTTAAAATCAGGCTTTAAAAATAAGTACAGCAGATGTCCAGCATCGTCAGTGGAACACGAATAATCGTTTGAACCAATCAGTAGATGTAAAAGCTGACGCGTTTCGGGGGCGTACCCCTTTCCTCAGAGCTAACGTGGTCTGCAGTGCTCCCTCGCCGTGGTGATTGTGGGAATATATATACACACACACACACATGCACATACACACACCCCCACACATGTGGACAGGCAGACCTATGCTGATAGGTCAATGTCAAGGTGTACTCCTCCCAGGTAAGAGGGGGGCGTTTTTTCAGGGACCCCTCCTCTAAATCCTCAGAGCACCTATCCCTTAGATGAGGGTGGTCTCAAAGCAGCAATGCAGTATAAATTGTTTATGTTTTAAAACTGTCATTTCATATAGACACTGTCTCCCATCATTGGCTAACAATGTGTATTTGTGGGCCAAGTATGTGGAGAAAGGGGTGCTCGTCTGTGTGATTCCCAAGTGGAGAAACAAATGGGGCTTACCTGACTACCCCTTTTCGCCTGTCTCCACAGGATCAATGTAAATGCTCCATCTCTGTCTGCTGGAACGCACGCCAGCCATATAGGACGGCGGTGCGTTCCAGCGATTGGTGCGCGTGCGCGCGCTGCGCGCGCCGCATTCGCGATGTACCGCGCGCCGCGCACTGTGTCAGTGAGACGTCTCCCCATGCGCAGAGGGGAGACAAACTGCTCCAAGCTCTGCAGCATAAGGACTGTGACGTCACTGCGACTCTATGGTAGCATTGCACTATGGAAGGTGGACCTCAATGTCTGCCCTCTAGTGGTGGAGGGTGCAGAGGTCACTTGTGCTCCATAGTAGTAAGATCCTAAGGGGAAAGTAAACCTCAATATCCACCCTCTAGTGGTTGGAGGGTGGAAAGGTAACATTAGAGACACATTATTTTTCTAGATTAATGCTTTTAGCCGAACTCCACAGGAACTTTGATGGGGCTGCGTGCAAAGGGAATTACAGTTGAAACGCTGTATCAATAGTGGTGTGCATATCTGTGCCCATGCATAGACACCCACATCCCACATAGTGGCTAAATTAGGGGGACTGCAGACCCTCTAGACATCTAAATATCAACAAGATGTAACATACAAATAAATAGTGACAAAAATCCCTCAATGATGTTACATTAGTGCCTAACATAGTATTTACTGTTTTGTATCTATTACTGTTGTAATTAATAATTTTAAATGATATAGTTAAAATTGATGTTATAATTACTTATTGTATCTATTTGCTCATAATAATGTATTAATATCTAATTAGGTTTCTGATGTATATTCATATAATTTTTTTAAAAAAAGGGGAAAAAGAGGGGGAAGAAGCCCTAGTGGTGGATGACAATAAGACAGGAGGGATGTAGTGTAATACTAGGTGGACTTGAATCAGGTCGACCTCTTTCATTATTGTCCCACTGGTGTACAGTTACTCATGTCACAGTGTGCAGTTCGATCCCTTCGTTTAACCCATTCGGGACCATGCTGCCCAAGGTGAAGATCCAGTAGGCCTCTCTTTTACAGAAGATCTGGTATTTTTTCCCACTGTCCAGACCGTTTTGGATGGCTTCTATGCCAAACACTTTTAGGCCCTCCACTTCACTGTCATGAGCTTCTTTAAAATGTCTTGGTATAGAGCCTTTGTCTTTTTTAGTTAGAATACTACTCCTGTGCTCATTCATCCTAGTTCTTAATTGACGTGATGTACGTCCCACATATAGTAGGCCACATGGGCATATAATGCCGTATATCACAAAGGCAATTCCGCAATTGATGAACTGTTTAATCATGTGGCGTCTTCCATCCACCCCAATGACATCTCTTTTCCTGTGTTGCATATGTGTGCAATTGCCACAGGTGTTCACACCACATTTGTAGCTTCCTTTTTGATCAAAAATTGTGGTCCAGGGACTTTCCAATCCTTTGTTTTTGTTGAGCTCTGAGGAAAGGGGTACGCCCCCGAAACGCGTCAGCTTTTACATCTACTGATTGGTTCAAACGATTATTCGTGTTCCACTGACGATGCTGGACATCTGCTGTACTTATTTTTAAAGCCTGATTTTAACTCCAATTTTGTGAGTATAACCATTGATTTTACTATTGGAATAAATATATTTTATCAGTATCACACGAGGTCGGTGCGCCCTCCGCTCTCTTTCTTCTCTTTTATAGTTTCATGAATTCCCACGATTCTGAGGAGGGCTGCAAGACTCTAGATGATAACTTTTAATTGAACTGCACCACTTCATAGTACTCCCTATAAAATATCAGAGCGCAGGAGACTTGTTCTTGTATATTTGCTATTTTTTTCCGTTTGGGAACTCCAGCTGCCAGATATTTGGAACTATGTGGGATTAGTGCAAGTGTGTACCAAGGGTCCGAAAGAGATATATGAACTGTGATCCAAACTAAATATGGTACTGTCCATAGAGGAAAGACAACTAAGAAGAGCTTCACTAGCTAAAGGCTTCCTAAACAGCATCGACAACTATGAACAACAACCAGAGGAACAGGATACGAACACGAACATTGACAGTATATCGGTTAGAGAAGAAAAAATGATATCTGCATTCTATAGGTTGAAACATCTGCTAGAAGATGAAATGACACAATGGTGGGACATTATTTTGCTACAAAAATATCTAGAAGTCAACAGAATCCCTAGAGGGTTAAGGATTAACAAACTGGTCAATTTTTTAGATGATGATTTACATCAGGAGTGGGTTATAAAAATGCGTCAGTATAATAAAACATGGCTAGAAATGATCATAAAACAAAGAGAAAGAAATATGGAAAATATAAAAACTGACATTAGCAATGTACAGGATGAGTTAGCTATATTTATTGACATAGAAGGGTTCTCAGAATGGGATACTAATATAAATGAGCAAATCATGAAATTTGAATCAGAAATGATTATTCGAAAGTCAGGGAAATTTGAAAGAGACAGACAAGACTACCTATCAGGATGTGAATTCAACTGGAGGAGAGAGCAGAACTTGCCACCTTCAGAAGAAGCAACACATAGAGGCGCCAGCCCCTCCACAAATCACCCCCAATTAGACTACTCAGTACGAAATATCGACAACCGTCCCACTAGCACTAATGAAAATAAGAACAAAAATAAAAACAATAATAAAAATAATAGACGTGAGAACAGGACAAAACAACAGCACAAAAATAGATTAAAAACCAAATTTAGAAACACCAATATTAGGAATAGAAACAATGGAGACATCCCCCATAGTGAACCTGTCAGACCACTTATACAGGATCGCTTTCCTCCACCTTGGGTACATAAGGAGGCCCAAGGGGTGACAAATGCGAATATGGCGCCTAATGAAAAAGCAGCTGGATTAAACATGAGGAAAATCTAGATGTGGTGGAGCAGTCCCAACTAGAACCTGTACTACAAGAAACTCAAATAGAGCCTACCAGCGAGGGCACTATAGGAGGATGCAAATCCAAAATAGCAATAATAGCCAAAAAAGACGCCAACACCTCTCCTTTTTTTGGCAAGGGAGCTGCGGGGTGGACAAGACCCGCAGCTCAGAAAAATCTAACAGCAAGGCCCACCCCCTCCCCCCAAACACTCGGAGAATGAGAAACCTACGAGAAGGGGACAGAGGGGAGGGAAGAAATCCAGGAAGAGAACTAAAGAAGTAGAAAATCACTCTACTATTAAAATATTCAATCTGTCCAAATGTGTCCTCACTGAGGATGAATTGAAACTGTTGAGAAGAGGTCTTAATTTTGCACCAGCGAGTGCCCCAAACCTTTTTGAATTATTTATTGATCTCAACAAATTCATACGCAACCTTACGGTGAAGCGGTTCTTCAGGCTCAAAGAAATTAATGGTGCACCCAGTGAGTTTTTGGATGACACTACCACATCATGTGAGGAAGAGCCACTGGAGGAAGATATACTAGAAATATTGGAAGAATTGTATAATGAAGGAACGGTGGGGTCTCAAAACGAACCTCTTGTCACAACAGGAGAAGAGCCTGTAATTGACACAAACTTTAGGGCCAAGTCAAGCTTCTATCCCTACTGGAACAAGGGCAACTTCATATCTACATTCTATGAGGTTGTCCTGAAAGAATTTAAAAAGGTCTGTGGAAAAAGTAGCCAGAAAGGCAAAAAGAACTCCACCATAGACCTCACGGCACCCCTAAATAGCCTGAAGAACAACTCAGACATTATAATAAGAAAGGCCGATAAGGGCGGAGGCCTCGTTATACAGGATAGAGAACAGTATTTGGAAGAAGCTTATAGACTGATTGAAGACAACACCACTTATGAGAGACTACTATGGGACCCGACAACACTATACAATAAGGATCTTAAGAAACTTTTAGAAAGAGCTATACTAGATAAGATCCTGACAAAAAGTGAATTCAAATTCCTGTATTCTAAACACCCAGTAGTCCCACATTTTTATCATATACCAAAGATTCACAAGAGCCTAGAGAGACCACCGGGTCGACCGATTGTTGCAGGAATTGATAGTTTATCAAGCAATTTGGGATGTTATCTAGACTTCTTCTTGCAAAGTCTAGTGATCAATCTACCATCTTTCATCAAGGATTCGGGACACGCCTTGGAAATCCTCACCTCATACAAGTGGGAAAGAGGATACAGGTGGTTATCACTGGATGTGGTATCACTGTACACATGTATACAACATGAGTTTGGGATAAGAGCCATAGAATATTACCTGGCAGAAGCACATCAATTCAACCCGCGTCAAGCACAATTCATTCGGGACTGTATCGAGTTCACCCTCACCCACAATTACTTCTCTTTCCTAGATTGCTTCTACAGACAGATAAGAGGTACTGCTATGGGGGCCAGGTTTGCTCCCAGTTACGCAAACCTATTCATGGGGTACTGGGAGTCCAAATACATATGGGCTAACAACCCATTTGCAAAGAACCTGATATTATACTCCCGCTACATAGATGACATCCTAATTATATGGAATGGCAGCGACAAAGAGTTGGATGGATTCCTGACACATTGTGACAACAACCCGTTCGGAATTTCATTCACACATGTAGTGGACCAAGAGTCACTGATATTCCTAGACCTAGAGCTGAGGGCAGAAGAGAATGGCAAGATACTCTCTAAGGCCTCGTACACACGACAGAGTTTCTCGGCAGAATTCGTCGAGAATCTCGGTGTAAGGGCACAAAACAGCAATATAATTTTTTTTTTTATGATATTCACACAGAGTTCCTTAAAATTAGGTGTAACCTTTTTCTTACTGGTCTCAATATTTGTTATTTTTATTATTGTCACCTTATTTTGGTCCTGTGTTTTAAATCCTGCTTTTAATATTCACCTTAATTTTAAATTTCAAAAAAATGCAAATCCTTTTTTTTTTGTAATGTCAAGTTCCCCCCATAGAAACCTTATTGCTTTGTCTTATCTCATCTGTCCCTTTCAAATTACACCTTATATCCAAATTTTAAAAAAAAATAACCTGCCTTCTCACTTGCAAAATTGAAATGTAAAAAAATACAAGGACAAGTATGAACTGGAAAAAAAAAATTACCATTTATTTTGGTTATAAAAATAAATTAACTATGCAAAAGTCAGCACTGGAGAGCTTGCTGCCATTTGTGCACAGCCAGGTGTGGCCTGATGTGACTGGTGAGCAGTTGGAGGCCAAAATGGGGACTTGAGAGGTTCATTCAGGAAGTCACGCATCAAGGTCTTGGACTCCCCGAGGTCACAAACTGGAGCAGGGCAGGCAGATGTCACCAGGTTGTGGTACTATAGCAGCCTGAACTCTGGTACACCACATGGAAGTAAGGGAGTCACTTTCTGGATTTCTTCAAGGCCTTCCTTGGTGGCTTCCCTGCAGCCTGCTCTTTCACCTTCTCTGCAGCCTTCTCAGCAGCCTTCCTCTTCTGCCTGGCTGGAGGTGGTGCCACAGGGGTAGTACTCATGCCAGGAGGAGGAGTAGACGAAGGTGGTGGAGGATGAGTAGCCGACGGTGGTGGAGGAGGAGGTGGAGGAGGAGGAGCAGTAGAAGGAGGAGGAGTAGAAGGAGGAGGAGTAGAAGGAGGAGGAGCAGTAGAAGGAGCAGTAGAAGGAGGAGGAGTAGAAGGAGGAGGAGCAGTAGAAGGAGGAGGAGTAGAAGGAGGAGGAGGAGTAGAAGGAGGAGGAGCAGTAGAAGGAGGAGGAGTAGAAGGAGGAGGAGTAGAAGGAGGAGGAGCAGTAGAAGGAGGAGGAGCAGTAGAAGGAGGAGGAGTAGAAGGAGGAGGAGTAGAAGGAGCAGGAGAAGAAGAGGAAGAAGAATGTTCAGAAGGAGCAGGAGAAGAAGAGGAAGAAGAATGTTCAGAAGGAGCAGGAGAAGAAGAGGAAGAAGAATGTTCAGAAGGAGCAGGAGAAGAAGAGGAAGAAGAATGTTCAGATGGAGCATGAGAAGAAGAAGAAGGTGGGGGAGCTTGAGAAGGAGCATGAGAAGAAGAAGAAGAAGGTGGGGGAGCTTGAGAAGGAGCATGAGAAGAAGAAGAAGAAGAAGGTGGGGGAGCTTGAGAAGGAGCATGAGAAGAAGAAGAAGAAGGTGGGGGTGCTTGAGAAGGAGCATGAGAAGAAGAAGAAGAAGGTGGGGGAGCTTGAGAAGGAGCATGAGAAGAAGAAGAAGAAGGTGGGGGAGCTTGGGAGTTATGTGGTGTGTGAGGATGGGGATGGCGGCAAATCACAGTGTCCTCCGTGAGAAGACCCCTCACCCCCTGATTTGCGAGGGTGATGAGGAGTCCCTCAAAGAGGAGGCGCTGGTCTAATGTCATTTCTGACATTTTGGCCAAAACCACTGTTACAAATCCCTCCTGAGCAGTGGGAGGCTGTTGAAGGGTTGCATGGGCGTCCCGAATGAGGGCTAGTGAGGCGTCACGCACCCTTGTATCCCTCACCTGCCTTCTCGGACGCAGGCGAAGAGGAGACACCTGACATCTTGTGCTTCGCCCAGCAACCTCGTGCAACCCACTTGGGCCTGCCACCTCATCCGCTCCACTTGGGCCTGCCACCACGTTAGAGATACTTGGGCCTGCAGCCTCCTCCAAGCCACTCACCCTGTCCTCCTCCTGCCTGGCATTTTCCTGATCCTCCTGCTGCCTGGTCTCGTCCTGTGTATGGAAAAAAAGTACAGTTTTACTTTTTAAAATATTTTTTTTATTTTTTTTTTTAAGCTCCTGACTGTTGCATATTTTTTAGTCACGACTTAGCTAAGCCAATCATTGTGACCCATGTTTTATGGTCAATCACACCAAAAAAATTCATGGCCAATACTGACAAATGTTCTGTATAACACTTTTAGATCTAATTTTTTTTTACCTTTAACATCTTAATTTACATCTCTTTAACAACATTTAAACACCACACATTTGCACATTGAAAGTACTATATACCTGGCTCCAGCTGGGCAAATCCGGATCTTCATCCAGGATGGAAGGCTGCTGAGAGGGTTCATCTGCAGAGGGAGCAGCAGGTTGGCTGGAGGGAAGGCTGGAGGGAAGGCTGGACCTTCTGTGCCTTCTGGGGGCAAGGCTCGAAAGTGACTCCCTTACCTCCAGGTGTTCATCCAGGAAGCTCAGTTTGCTGTAGTACCACAACTTGGGTACATATACCCGCCCTGCTCCAGCTCCAGACCTCATCGAAGCCAAGACCTTGTTGCGTGCCTTCCTGTAGGTGCCTCTCAAGGTCCCAATTTTGACCTCCAACTGGTCAGTTGTCACATCAAACCCCACCTGTCTCCGCACAAGTGGGAGCAGGCTCTCCAGTGCAGTTTTGCGCAACTCTCTATTTCTAGATATGGGGTCTTTGGTGGCCCACAGAACAGGAAGTTCTTGCCACCGATCAGTGAATATCTCCAAGAATTCTGGTCTGTTAAAGAGATTCATCTTTTCCTGTCCAAAACCAAGGATAAAAAAATAATGTCAATACACAGTCTATAAAGTCAATTACTCTTTCTCACAAGCTAGCCCTTAAAGGGTCACTAATGGATAACTATATTTTTGGAGGAAATGACTGTTTACAGTGTCTAGAGACATACAAGTGCATACATATAATGTGCCTCTAGTTTCACTTTTGGTTTTAAATTTATTTAATGTTTCTGTGAAGTAAAGAGACACACAGAACCAAAAAACAAAAAACCAGGGCATATTTTTAGTTCTAAAATTATTAGCATTGTTTTGGTGGATTTTTAGACACACAGCTTAGACCACAGTGACAAGCTCCCCTGATAAATTTGAGAGGGAGCCAGAGAACCAGGAAGTGATGATTTATGCAAAGGATTACAGCTGCTTAAAAGCAAAAAGGGACAATGAGGACATGAAATCAAGACTGATATAATGTAAAGTTAGTTATTTCTGCCCCAAACAATTTTGGCTTATTGCTCCTTTAAATGTCTGTCTTTCCTGAATATGCCACTGCTGTCCCAAGTTCGAAGCATACCTACACGCTTGTCGTTCAAACGTCTTTCTTACGCAACCCGGTCGTATGGACGCTACATGTGTTCGAGCCTTATATACACTCCGCACACGACATCCGCCCATGCTTAAAAAAAATTGATGTTTCCCCCCCGCCCCTTATCTTCCGTCGCAAAAACGACAAGGAGGAATTGGCAGCAGATCATGTTGGGTCAGTTCCTAGGAAACAGATGACCAGTTGTGTCGAACTAATAAGCCAGATCTCATCCTCATTTGTGTATGAAACGTTAGTTAGAGAAAAGCACTCCGATATAGTTTGGTCAAGACATAAAAGCGACCATTTGCATCATGTTTAAACCGACTTGTTTTTAGAAGACATCCTGATGAGAACCGAGATTGCCCACACAACAGTAGTTGGATCAAAATGCATAATCAAAGCGTTGTTTACGTACGACGGCACTATAGCGGACCATTACCTTAAAATTTCAAACTAGCTATGTTTTAATTTATGAACCTAAGATGTAGGCCACAAAATCATTCAATCAAGAATAACATGTAAAATGTAGTTACATACCGGTCTTTGACCCGATCGCATGTGAACGCCCCTTTTACTCACGTGGTAGCCCTTTATACACGCGCATGTGGGACTTTACGCACGTCTCCCCGCCCCTGACGTTCATGGTGTCGTATTTTCCCCGCCCCTTTTCCATCTTTTTTTTGTTGGAAGCACATGGAGAATATGGCAGCACGGCGAATCCGTTTTAAGGCCTCCAACATGACCTTTGAGGAAATGGTGGAGATGGTCCTCATCCTCAAAGCAGAGCACTATGATGGGAGGCATGGGCCATATAAGTACCCTAATAAGGTCAAGGCCCAAATAATGGAGAAGGTGAGGAGGAGTCTCCATCAGAAATTTGGGGTGAAAAGGTCCAAGGAACAGATCCGGAAAAGGTGGTGTGACCTGAAAAAACGTGAGCCGGAACAAATGAAGAGGATCAGGAGAGTGATTAGAAGAAGTAAGTTTGTTATATATTTTGTAAGATTTGTTCCGCGCCATGTGTTTTTTATTTCAGGTTGTACTGTATTATTTTTTTATGCACAAGAATTTATCGTCAAACTGGACGTCCATTCGGAACGACAAAATATTGTGTTTAAAATCCTAAAAATTATGAAATTTTTCTAAAATTGTGGTGAGATCAATCGTGAAAATTATGTAGATGTGCTATTAAAACCACAAAACTTTTTTTAAAATTTAAATATATACAGTAAAAGGAGAGTCTGCTCAGCAGTCGGTGACACATGTGGACTCATTTGCATAATTGTTGTCCCCTTTAATAACCCATTTTGGGGTTCACACAGAGGTGAGGTGATCCAGTGTATACTTGGTTGGCTTACATGTTTAAAAGTAGACCAAAGCTCAAAGATTTGTCATGATCTTTGTGAATGCCTTCAATCCTGTGTTTTGCCCTGAGGGGTTTTTCAAAACATCAATAGTCCCAGAAATTGTATAAAGTGAATCATATTCCTCTTTCAGGCCTATAAGCTATAAAAATCCTGTTTCCATTTTCTTCATTCTCGTAGGGCGTCATGAAGCTTCAACACGGGAGCAAGAAGTCCAGCAAGCCACACCCCCGAGGGATGGTGATGATGCGCAGCCTGCCACCACATCAGGTAAAGTAACATATAACTAACCCAGCTTCAGGTAATGTAGATGTAGGCCTGCCTAATTTTTAAAAATTGTTTTGTCCCACATTTCAGGATCAGGTGGTGGCTTGGACAGGCATACTGTACAGATGGTGATCTCAGAAATATGGGCCTGCAGAGAAGAGGTGGAGGAGATACATCTGGCCAACAGAAAAATTAACGAAAGAACAAGGAGGGTGGAAAATAAATTAAAAAATTTACTAGATGTTTTGGGGAGAGTCTGAATCAGAAAAAAAAAAAAAATTAAAAAATACCAGATTTGACAGTTTCTTTAATAAAAAAAAAAACAAAAAAATAATATAACCAGATTTTAGACTTTATTTAATAAAAAAACAAACAAAAAAATAATATAACCAGATTTTAGACTTTATTTAATAATAAAAAAAACCAAAAAAATAATATAACCAGATTTTAGACTTTATTTAATAAAAAAAAAAAAAAAAAAATAATATAACCAGATTTTAGACTTTATTTAATAAAAAAAACCCAAAAAAATAAAATAACCAGATTTTACAGTTTCTTTAATAAAAAAAAAATACCAAAAAATAAAATAACCAGATTTTAATGTTTATTAAGATAAAAAAAGACCAAAAAAATTACAAAAATGATTGTATATTGTATGAGAAAAAAGACCAGAAAAATTACAAAAATGATTGTATATTGTATGAGAAAAAAGACCAAAAAAATTACAAAAATGATTGTATATTGTATGAGAAAAAAGACCAGAAAAATTACAAAAATGATTGTATATTGTATGAGAAAAAAGACCAAAAAAATTACAAAAATGATTGTATATTGTATGAGAAAAAAGACCAGAAAAATTACAAAAATGATTGTATATTGTATGAGAAAAAAGACCAGAAAAATTACAAAAATGATTGTATATTGTATGAGAAAAAAAACCAAAAAAATAACAAAAATTATTGTATATTGTATGAGAAAAAAAAAAAAAATATTTTTGTAGGGTATTTTGGAAAACAAAACAAAAAAAAAATAATAAAATAAAGAGCTTTTGAACATCAAAAAAGTGTGTGGTGTTTTTCCTAAAATACGTTAAATTTTCTATGTGTTTGGTTTGGGGGTCACCTGGGAAATGTTTGCTAGTTGATAATGAAAATACACTTAGTTACACTTAGTAAAGAACTCCAAGCAACACAAGCAAGACATAACAAGTTTATAAAAAAGATTATGATTTATTTTGGTGAAAGATAAAATTATGGCAAATTTGCTTGAGATGGTATTGCCCCCCTACCCATGAAATAGTCCATGTATTTGTCCCGGACTGCACGGGCACTCTGGGGGGGCAGTCCTGTGTGGCCAGCTTCAAGGCCCGCCAAAGTTTCTGATGGAGCCAAAAGTTGTGCCTCAGGCCCAACCAGGGCCATATAATTTGGAGATTGTCTCCGCAAAAAATTATGGAGAATGCAGCATGCAAAAATAATAGTATTCCACTTATATTCCGCCATGTGGAGAGAGGTGAGGAAAAGGCGGAACCGGCTGGCCATGATGCCGAAAGCGTTCTCAACCACTCTACGTGCTCGGCCCAGCCGGAAATTAAAGACACTCCTCTCTGGGGTGAGGGTGCGCTGAGGGTATGGCCTCATAAGATGGGGTCCCAGGGCAAACGCTTCATCAGCCAGGAAAACAAATGGCAGGCCTTCTACATTCTGGTCATCCGGTGGCAATGACAGATCATCATCCTGAAGGCGAAGCGCAAACTCCGTCTGCCTGAAGGCTCCCCCATCCGATATCCGTCCATTCATCCCGACATCCACAAAAAGGAATTCATACTGTGCTGACACCACCGCCATCAGCACAATACTGTTGAACCCCTTATAGTTAAAGAACTGGGATCCTGAACGGGGTGGAGGCACGATGCGGACGTGCTTCCCGTCGATGGCTCCCCCGCAGTTGGGGAAGTTCCATCGGGTCTGGAAGTCCAAAGCCACAGACTGCCACTCCTGTGGTGTGGACGGAAGCTGGGGAAGAAAAAATGCAAAAATTAGCCACATAACCTTGCAAGCAGATTATACAAAGACATTATAAGCATTCTAACATTTCTGGGAACTAGCATATTATATCTAAATATATTTAGACAATTAACACATTAAACACCCCCTCTGATGGGCCAGTGCCCAAGTTTGGGGGAGGGCTAGATGAGTTTGGGAGTACAAAAATAAATAAATTTATGATTATTGGTGAACATAGACTTTACAACACATTTTGGAGGGGAGGGCTAGATGAGTTTGGGAGTACTAAAAAAATATAATTTGGATTATTGGTGAACATAGACTTTACAACACATTTTGGAGGGGAGGGCTAGATGAGTTTGGGAGTACAAAAAAATAAAAATTATGATTATTGGTGAACATAGACTTTACAACACATTTTGGAGGGGAGGGCTAGATGAGTTTGGGAGTACTAAAAAAATATAATTTGGATTATTGGTGAACATAGACTTTACAACACATTTTGGAGGGGAGGGGGGGGGACATTACAATGGATATAACACAATACATTGGGAAGTGACTAGACTAGGTAGGTTGGGGCCCAGGATAGCATGCTGGGGAGGTAAGTGATGGGAAATATGCATGTAGGCCAAAAAAGGGGCATCAAAGTTTACAGCATGCATGGGGGCAAAGGGGACATTCACAGCATATTCCAAACATGGTAATTAGGGAAGGAGGAGATAACTACAAGACATTAGCATACATTATAGACATAAAATGTGATATTAAAGGAGAAAACTTACCCTCATATATTCCTCCTGCAGAACCTGGATGATGGCAGAGCAGGTGTCAGGAATGATGAGGCCCAGAGCCTGCACTCTAAAAAATAATGTCTTGGCTCAACAAAAAAAAATAACGCAACAGTTTGCATCAAGGTTTTTAAGTTATGACAATGTCAGGTAAAATTAAGTGGAAGCAACAACCTACATTGTGTTGAGGTAATTAGCTTTTCTGCTAGATATAAATGCATTTTTATTTACCATCCACTTAATTACTGGCATTATAAACACATGTTTTTAAGTTGAGTAGTCAACAATATTAAGTTGCTCCAATTAGTTTTTCCAGTTTCTACAATCATTTTTTTAAGTCACATGTACTTAATTTCTACAATTATGAGCACACTTTCTTTAGGTTAATAAACAGCTAAACTCAAGTTGGTCCAAAGTTATTTTCTCTATTAGTGTTTAGCTTTGTTTTTATACTAGCTTTCACAAATTAATTCATTCAACAACACAATTGTTAAACAATTAGACCCCTTTCACACTGGAGTGGTTTGAAGGCGCTATTGCGCTTAAAATAGCGCCTGCAAACCGACCCTAAACTGTGTCTCCAGTGACCCTAAAGCTTTGTCTCCAGTGTGAAAGGCCAAGGGCTTTTACATTGGAGCGGCACTTTACCGCGGACGCACTTACCGCCCCAGTTTGAAAGGGGCCTTAAGTTTATTACACAAAACAGTTGAGTTTTTTAACATAAATAGTAAAGTTAACAAAAATAGAAAATAAGTTTCAAACATAAAGATTTGTACCATGTATAATATATCCTAATATATCTAAAACCACAGTGCCAAATATAAACTTAGGACCGTCTCACACCGGAAATTGCACAGGAATGCACTGTATGTTCACATGCGATTCACATGCAGTTCTGTGTAGTGCGATTTCAGCTCATTCATTTTGGATGGGCTGAATTTGCACTGCACTAAAAGTAGTGAGCCAGATTCACGTAGAACTGCGGCGGCGTAACGTATCGTAGATACGTTACACCGCCGCAAGTTTTCATCGCAAGTGCCTGATTCACAAAGCACTTGCAATGAAAACCTACGCCGGCGGCCTCCGGCGTAAGCCCACGTAATTCAAAGGGGCGTGTGCCATTTAAATTAGGCGCGCTCCCGCGCCAGACCTACTGCGCATGCTCCCTTTTGAATTTCCCGCCGTGCTTTGCGTGAAGTGACGTAATTTTTTAGATCGGCGACGTGCGTAGCGTACTTCCGTATTCCCGGACATCTTATGCAAACGACGTGAATTTTTTAATTTCGACGCGGGAACGACGGCCATACTTTATACGTGTGCTGTGTAAAGTTAAGGCACCAAAAACGACGACTAACTTTATGACAGGAAACTAGACTAGCGGCGACGTAGCGAACGCGAAAAACCGTTGTGGATCGCCGTAACTCCTAATTTGCATACCCGACGCTGGTTTACGACGCAAACTCCCCCCAGCGGCGGCCGCGGTATTGCATCCTAAGATCCGACAGTGTAAAACAATTACACCTGTCGGATCTTAGGGATATCTATGCGTAACTGATTCTATGAATCAGTCGCATAGATACTCTGAGAGATACGGCGGAGTATCTGAGATACTCCATGTATCTCCTTTGTGAATCTGGGCCAGTGTATCTACAATTGGAAACTCATTGCAACCGGATCACATGGTACTTCTGTACCACGTGATCCAGTGCAAGCAAACACACTGCGTTTGTGATCTGCATTTGGGGTGTCATTAGCTTAAAATTGACACTCACTGCAGAACACAGCTGCAGTGCATTTTAAACATGGTGTGGGAAATTCTCATGGATACACCGCTCCTACAGCACCCCTGCCCATTGAAATTATTGGGCAGCACCACCGGCAGCGGCACTTTGCCGGCGGTTTTAACCCTTTTATGCCCGCTAGTGGTTGTTAAAAACACCCCGCTAGCGGCCGAATAGCACCGCTAAAAATAGCGGCGCTTTACTACTGACGGCGCCTCAGTGTGAAAGCGGCCTTAGGGCAAGTAGGAAGAGGGAAGAGGGAGCTGATAAGGGGGAAAGAGCATCCAAAAAAAAGAAAAAAAAGAAGAAAAACAGACAAATAGGAATACCACAATAGTGGCCATAGGTTGGAGGGGAGAGAGGAAAACAGTCCCTCCGTCTCCAAGGAAAGAAGACAATAAACAATCAGACTATTGGGGTTTATTTACTAAAGGCAAATCTGAAAGATCTGAAATGAGGGGAAGCTCTGCTGATTTTATCATCCAATCATGTGCAAGCGAAAATGCTGTTTTTATTTTCCTTGCATGTCCCCCTCAGATCTACAGTGACTGCACTTCCAAGTGCACCTTCAGTGCAAAGTGGATTTGCCTTTAGTAAATATTTTAAACAAACCATAAAGTCTTGAATATAGTTTGCCATAGAAGCTAAAATCTATAATACACTGACTCCCCTGGCACAAAAAAAAAAAAAAAAAACTTTTTCAAGCTTAGCAGATTTTACAAATGGCGCACTATCAATGCTACCCACTGACATGAGGCAATGATGTTCACAAGGCTAAAAACAACCAGCACTATATTAGGACAAAGTTTGTTAGTTGGTGTTGCCTTTTAACACCTAGTTCTCGAGCTATAGGCTATAAGGGATTACAAACAGTAATAGTTCCAAATTTCTTTGTAAAGCAAATTATTTTCACCTTTACAAATGTCTTTCATATTTCTGTGCAGCAGCAGGTCTTCCTTCCAACATGTCTCAGCTTTTTCTGCGTTATGTTGGTGGGGGAGGAGACTTGCAATAACTCAAGATATAACAAAATTGAGTTACCAAGTCCATTTTATTAAGTTACCACAACTTAAATTTCCTTTTACATCAATGAATGCAGAAATGGGACTGTACACAACACACAAAATTAGGTTGCTGTAATTTCCAACATTATAATATCAACAGAACTTATTAAAATAGGTTTTCAACGTAAAAAGTTTATTTAAAACAATAAATTAGAATTTTTACCTTGGAAATATGCATTTAATTAAGTGGTGGTAACAGGTCTCTCGAATTACTTTTTAGAGTGTGGGGGGAGATGCCCGTCGAGAACTTTAAGTCCTGAAGGCTTCTCCCAGTTGCCAGATAACGGAGGGTGGCAACTAGCCTCTGCTCAGCACTGATGGCTTCCCGCATAACGGTGTCCTGCCTGGTAATATAGGGGGACACCAAAGCCAACAGGTGCTGAAAGACGGGATCAGACATCCTCAGGAAATTCCTGTAATCAACAGGATTATTTTCCTGAAGCTCCCGCAGCAAAGGCATGTGAGAGAATTGGTTCCTACGGAGCAACCAATTCTTGGTCCATGAACGCGTCCTCCTCCTGTTCATGAACTCCTCATCGTCTAGGTCATAAACAAACAGACCTACACACAGAAGATGCTTAGCACGAAGTCGGCGACGACTAGGTGCCTGCAACATGGCTACAAGGCTAGTTACGAACGACAAATCATAATTGCACTAAACAGACCGCAGTGAAGAACAGCAAGACCTATGAAGAACGACCCTGACAATGAAAAACGCGGGGACAGGACCGCAATGTAAAACAATACGACCTGACCGCACGTCTCGATTGCCTAGATACGACCCCCACAAGTACAAACTGAACGGCAGAGATCAATCTGAAAGCACAAAGACTGAAAAGCACGAATCGTCACTCACCAAACTTTTACTAACACGCGTAAACACGGAATCAGCAAAAGGAGCCCCAAGGGTGGCGCCAACAAAATCAAACCTCCCCTTTATAGTCGCGTCATACGTCGTGAGCGTCATCGCGCCGGAGAACGACCAGATTTTGGTATGTTACGTGTGTACGCAAAGCAAGCCTGCCGAGCTTCTCGACAAGTTCAACAAGGAACTCGACGAGGAACTCGACGGGCTTGGCACGTCGAGTTTCTCTGTCGTGTGTACGAGGCCTAAGACCCATTTCAAACCAAGCGCAGGAAATTCATATTTACACGCCTCAAGTCAGCACCATCCAAGATGGATCAAAAATGTACCATTCGGACAGTTCTGTCGTCTTAAACGAACTTGCACTCAAAAGGAAGATTACGAAGCACAGAGCATCATATTAAGAGAAAAATTCAGGGAAAAAGGGTACGGTGAATCACATATTGAGGAAGCATTCCAAAAATATTTCCAGCTCTATGAGAAAGATGGGACAACAGGTGAAAAAAACATAAAACATATTGAGAATGAAACCCAGACGGTACGGTTTTGCACTAGATATAATAACAGAGCCCCAACTATTCAAAAAATCTTCAAAAGAAACTGGAAAATCTTGGCAGCTGATCCATTCTTAAAGACCTGTATCCCTCCCCACCCCAATCTGGTATTCAGAAGACCTAAGGATCTGAGAAGTATGGTTGCCCCAAGCAGGGTGAAGAAAAACATCATTAACACATGTTTTCTTTCATAGGAAAGATTCTGATGAAGCCGATCTGGTGCTAGCAAAAGAAGCCAATGTGAAATGTCCACAAATAGTTATTGCATTCTATGAGGAGAGATTGACGTGGCATGCCTATCCAGAGGATACAGAAAGCAAAGAAAAGGAGGCTGTGAAAAGCTAAAATCTTTTTATATCTGTATATAATATACCTCCCCTCATTAACACACACATACCATCACCCCACACGTCTTCTCTGTTTTGATCCAACCATTTTCAAGATGGGGAGGTTTTTTTTTATTTTTTCCTTTCCCATATAACTCTCTTGCCCTAAATCACTCCAGTGGTGGCATTTGCACAAAATCTGATTGCCATGAATACCAAGAGCCATGGCATGTTCACCACTCTGTGAAGGATGCATTGTAGACATTGTGTGCTGCTACACTTTCTCCAGTTTTTAAATGAACATGAGAAATATCTACAAGGGTGGGTTAAGAGATAATAGTGAATGGTTACATGTGTTCAGTGTCTGGTCAGTTCCTTCAGGATCAGATGTGAAAACCTCCCTCTGTTACCACTGATCAGTCGTGTACTGTGACGGGAACCTTGCTGCTTGCTTGCATTCTCGGATGCTTGCTTTCTGAGGGAGAAGACTGTTTTTATTGTTTGAATTATTTTTAAATATCTCTGTACTATCATGTAGGGTCCCTGCATACTCGTATTTTATAACCGAAGATATTGCTTAATACAGTTGCAAATAACTCTGCCCCTCAGAGGGAAACTTTTGTATATACATATCCATAGTGTCAGCGACAAGCACTTTGAGAAAAATGCAGCGTGTTTGCAGGTCCCACCTCCTGCACCACGAAGAAGACCTCAAATGTGGAGTGACTTTGTGGCTTTTGTATGTGTGCTTCATTCAATGTGCCATATATTGTGACTGGATATCATGCCTTTAACAGTCTTGTGTTTGGGAGAATACAATGCCACAGAGTATTGACTTCCATGTAGATGTAATGATATTTATTAGGCTTTTTATGGGTATAATTCCATCTATCATAACCTGCAACACTTTTTTTTTCTTAAATGCAGTTTTAAAGTATTCATGGAAATATAAAGTATGTTTCCTTCATGTTGCTAAAAAAAAAAAATGAAAATTTATATGTGTTATAAGTAAGGTTTTAAAATGTGTACCAAAAGTGTCACAAATGCTCCATTATCTAATATAGCTGCTGTGGAAGCAAGGCAAGTTTATCATCCGGGTATTTATGTAGCATATATGAACAGGAATACATGTTTTATCAACATGATCTAAAATGTAAGCTATAGTATGAAACAAACATCCCTAAACGGGGGATTTATGAAATTAGCTGGTGCATGTCGCCGAACATTGCACTCTATTTCAATAAATAAGAGCAGAAGTCTGGAACAGCACCCGAGATCAGTGCTGGAAAATCCTGGGAGCCAAGTAGCCCAAATGCTAACATGGCAGCTAACATTGTTTGAGCCATTCCTGCTGATAATGGCCCAGATTCAAGTAGAATTGCGCGATATTTGCGGGGGAGCAGGGCAACGATTTTGCCCTGCGCCCCCGCAAATATTTTGCACTGCCCTCGATTTACGGAGCAGTAGCTCCGTGAATTGCGAGGGCGCGCCGGCAAATTTGCCCGGCGTAAGCGCGAGCAAGTTAAATGATCCCGCCGGGGGCGGGAATCATTTAAATTAGGCGCGCTCCCGCGCCGAGCGTACAACGCATGCTCTGTCGGGAAACTTTCCCAACGTGCATTGCGGCAAATGACGTCGCAAGGACGTCATTTGCTTCTAAGTGAACGTGAATGGCGTCCAGCGCCATTCACGTTTCACTTACGCAAATGCCGTGAAATTCAAATTTCACGGCGCGGGAAGGCCGGCTATACTTGCGCTAAAAGTAGCCGTACGGAAACTCCGTACCTGGCTTGCGCGGGGCCCGCGCAAGCTTGTGAATCAGTGGTAGTATACAATTTGCATACTACACGCTGATACACAATGGGAGCGCCCCCTAGCGGCCCCCGCAAGAATGCAGCCTAAAATCTGCGAGGCATAAGAGCCTTATGCCGCGCAGATTTTAGCCTGCAGTCGGTGTAACGAGGTTCCTGAATCAGGAGCACTCGTTACACCGGAGCAAGTAAGCACTTGCGCTGCGTAACCTATGGTTGCGCGGGCACAAGTGCTTCTTGAATCTGGGCCATTGGCAGCATATCTTCCCTGAAAGTCTTAGATTGTACTGGCTCCTGAGTTCTTGATAGGTTGTCCACCCCCTGCTGAAATCGTGTGTGGATTACAACACCTCCTTTTAAGACTGAAAGAAATTGAATTAATCCAAGAAGATTTTTAATAGTAATGCTTGCATTCATTTTGCATAGTTGTATCTTGCATATTGGTGTATATGATTTTTAATTCACTTAAACTGACTTCATTTTTTGGGGAATACATCAATTTTAAAGAGTTTTAGACACTATTTTAATGTTAGTAAAGTGACAGCAGGCTTGCACATACATATTAGTTTCTTCCAGAAGACCCAAACCTTCAGATTCTCAGTATCAAGGCTTCCAAATGGCTTTGGAATACAGAGTAATCAAAAAAAATATCAATTAACGGTTTTAAATTGACATACAAATATATATTTGAAATTAAATCTTTATTATTTTTTGGTAGTAACATGGTGTGGGTGGATTCCTGCCAGTCACAGGCTGTGTCACACCCCTCCAGCCTGTGTCTTGGAATAAGAGGGAGGTGATCCCTCCATTAATCAACATGTAATATCCAACCCCCATTGTGTTTAGCTGGTTAGCAGGCATGGAGGAAGAGGAAGGGAGTGGGCAGTCATTTACCACTGTGTATACACTAGAGATGCACAAAAATTGCTGCCGCGGAAACATTAAATGCGAAAATGGTGTTATCGGCATTGCGGCGGATTTACAGTGATTTTTTATTTTTATTGCCTACAATTATTTCTTTACATTTAGCTGTCAGTAGCTTGTGTTTTTTGGTGTGGATGCATTGAAGTCTATTACACGCAATTTCCTGCGGTAAAAAACATCCCTGACCCTTTCCAGAAATATACCGGATGAAAAACGCATAGCTGTGAGCGTGTACCCTAGGAAACCATGTTAAATGGACTGAAAAAGGCACAAAAAAATGCATAGGTCTGAACCTAGTGTGATTGATATTTGTTTATGATGTGGGATTGGTGGCACGTTAAGGTAAAAAGCCTTCTGTGCAGAAGATCCCGCCTCCCCAGCCCCTCTGCATACTAATCTCAATCCAGCACTGTAGCACTGTGCCCAAAAGCAGCAGCTCTCTCCCCCTTCGCACTGGACATGGTGGCAGCAGTCTGTGAGGAGAGAGCAGGGATTGGTGGGGGGGGGGGTACGGAGCCACACTTGTATGTGTATCTATGGACACAGCTCAAGATCGTGCCTGTGTGAGTTCCCCTGTAGCAAGCAGCTTGAAGGGGGGAGGAGCCAGCAGCACTGACAGAAGACCCCAGAAGAGGAGGACCTGGGCTGCTCTGTTCAAAACCATTACACAGAGCATGCAAGTATAACATGTTTGTTATTTTATTTATTTTTAAATAATGTTTGCAATCACTTTAAGTTATGTTCTTGTGACCAGTAGCAAGGTACGTCAGGCAGGACGAGGTTGGGCCACAGCTTTGATTCTGGCATGTAAAATGAATAGCCCTGGAAACAACCCTACTCATAAGTTTGACATATTACGGAGCTCTTGTGAGGAATCCCATAAACTTTGTGGAACAAATGCAAAGCCATTGTGTACCAGAATCTAATACTGCATGTTATCTTTAGTAACTAGATTGAGACATTCGTTTTTGTACGTATTTACATGATGATCATAATACAAAAGCAATGGTCATTAAGGCCCCTTTCACACGTGCAGACCGTATGTCCGCTTTTTCATCCATCCGTTTGCGAATGAAAAAGGGACATACATTGGTCCCTATGAATATCCGCTGACACCCGATCTCGTTCGCCTCCGCAAAGATCCGATTCTGCAGACAGAAGAAAACCCTATTTTTCCTTCAGTCTGCGGATCGGGTGAACACAGACATACGGTCCGTGTTCATCCGATCCCCCCATAGGGGAGAGCGGAGAAACTGCAGGGACCGCCCTGTCATCTGCCAGCTCAGCAGGGATCAACAGAGCGATCCCCGCTAAGCAAACAGAACATAAGGAGGTGGATCATTACTGATCCACCTCGTGTGAAAGGGGCCTAAAACAAAATTAGTGCCCAGTGTTTCAGGTTTCCAAGTGTTTTGGAAGAAAAATAAAAAATGTGTAGGCACATCATGTTTGCTGTCACTTTACACTTTTTTTTTAGCAGTTTGCTAAAGTTTGTTTATACTGTAACTCGGTGTGTAGCATTGTTTTTAGCTTGTAGTTTCTCAACCCAGCAGTGGCAAATGTTCTTAAAAAAAACAAGCAAAAATAGAATTCTAGGCATATTAAAAATCTAACTCCATATTTCCATGTTGGCGATAAATTTGCAGCAGAAACTATTATGGGTACGTTTGCCAATGTGATACCCTTTTATTTTCCATTTTCAGTATGGATGTTTGTGCAGTGTATACAGAGCAATGTTGCCTTTCTTGGCTTTAATAAAGCTGGTCTGTAGACTGGCCTCTGTTCCTACCGGCATCAATACGTTTCAGCTCAACACAACTTATGGCTGCTTGTGCAACTTGGTTTTAATGCTGATGCTTTTGTACACTGATTTTAGGATATATTTTAAAAAAAAAGTTTATAAATGTTGCCTTTTTGATGCGTATTCATCTAAATAAAATACAGGTTTAATGTCTCTTAGTAATTTTTATTTACATCTGTGTACCTTTGTCAGTCATGTCATTCTCTAAATAAGGCCTCATGCACACTGGACGTTTTTACAGCTGCTGTTTTTGGCTTCAGACGTTTTTTTTCTACAGTCCAACTCTCCAGCATGTTATCCAGGGCCAGATTAAGAACATCATGGGCCTGGTGCTGAGGATTTTGGTGGGGCCTTTTAGGCTGCATTCACACCTCCGCGACAAGTAACGCTGCGTACGCGGCGTATTTTGCCGCGAATAGTGTAACTTTTTTTTTACAAATCCTTCCTATTGCTTTGTATGGCCGAACGCCAATGCCGCCTGAAAAAAAGGGTCCGGGACTTTTTTGTGAACCATCTCATAGACAGCAATGGGAATTCTCCCCTCCAGCGGCACGAGCGGCCGGCGTCGGGTGTTTTGTCGCGGAGGTGTGAATGGGGTGTAATAAATAATAAATAAATGCGTGGGAATGACATGAACGCAACCCAGCCAAGGCAAGTGACCAAAGGCACAGAACCCAGAAGGAAGACCGGGTATAGATGGAAGTGTCCAGGCCCCGCCTGATTCATCGCAGCACTGGAGGGCTCAGTCTGAAAATTGAAGTGTACACTAATGTGCTAATATGCTGTGCATACTTGTACGTTGTGGCATAACCTACCCCAGGGCCTCTAAAAAGTAGTAATGTCAGGAAAGTTTACTACTGCTTTATTATCACAGGATCCCAGGAGTCTCTCATGGGGGCCCCCTACTGACCCGGTGGACGGTGGCCCTTGGGCAGTGCCTAAGTGCACAGTTGCCAACATTTAAAAAATATTTTCAGGGCCACTTTTTTATATAAGTGCTATATTTAGAGTAGCTGAGATCCCCGATGTTCCTCTATACATCATAGTAGTAATCACAAAATTAAATGAGTACTAATAATGGGGCAGAACAAATATGAGAACTGATATTTCCTTTAGTTGAACTAACAAAAGTGTGTCCATTCTAGAGCTGGTAACATTGAGGATATTCAGTATAATTTTAAAGAACTGTTTTTGTGGGTAAGCGACATAGGGGAGGAGTATGGACGGTATATAAGTGGGAAGTATGTGCAGGTGAGGGAGAGGAATGTGGAGGGTCTAACAGTGGGCACTATGTACAGGAGAGGAGTAAAAAAGGGTACGGAAAAAAGCACTATGTACAGGAGAGGAGTGTGAAGGGTATGACAATGGGCAGTATGTACAGGAAGAGTGAGGGGGTATGACAGAGGGTAGCACGTACCAGAGAGAAGTGTGGAGGGTATGATGGGGCAGTATGTACAGGAGAGGAGTGTGGAGGGTATGACAGTGGGCAGTATGTACAGGAGAGGAATGTAGACGGTATGATAGTGGGCTCTATGTATAGGAGAGGAGTGTGGAGGGTATGACAGTGAACACTATGTATAGGAGAGGAGTGTGGAGGGTATGACAGTGGGCACTATGTATAGGAGAGGAGTGTGGAGGGTATGACAGTGAGCAGTATGTACAGGAGAGGAGTGTGGAGGGTGCGACAGTGGGCACTAAGTACAGGAGAGAAGTGTATGACAGCAGGCACTATGTACAGGAGAGGAGTGTGAAGGGTATGACAGTGGGCGCTATGTATAGGAGAGGAGTGTGGAGGGTATGACAGTGGGCACTATGTACAGGAGAGGAGTGTGTAGGGTATGACAGTGGGTACTATGTATAGGAGAGAAGTGTGGAGAGTATGACAGTGGGCACTATGTACAGGAGAGGAGTGTGGAGAGTATGACAGTGAGCACTATGTACAGGAGTGGAAGGATATTTAGGGACTGAGTAGTGGTTAAGCGGGTCATACATGGATTGAAATTACGCCAATTATGCAGAGACCAGCCATAGTCAATCTATGTATGGGCTAGCTGGTTTTACACAAGTCAATCTATTAATCAACTTGAGTACAACCAGCCTGTTTTTTTTTTCTTAAAACAATCAGTGCTGCCAGCTAAAGTTAGCAACACTGATCATTGTACGCACTGGCAGAACACAATAACACTGCAGGAGTGATTCCCCCATCCACAGGTCAGCAGGTGAGAGGGTGTGTGGGGACAGGCTGGGGACAGATACTAGTCAGTGGCTGGGTAGGCACTGGTAGTATCAGAGCCAGATACACACAGGTTACATACGCCACGATCATTAGAGCGAGAACAATAATTCTAGTACTAGACCTCCTCTGTAACTCTAAACATGTAACCTAAAAAAATGTAAAGCATCGCTTAGGATACCAAAAAAAAATGTGCTAACTTAACTAACTGTTTTTTTAATGAATGAAACATTTTTTTCCAAAAAAACATGTTTGAAAAATTGCTGCGCGAATACCGTGCTAGAGCTGCACAATTAATCGTTAAAAAAATTGTGATCTCGATTCAACCCCCCTGACGATCTTCAATGCAGAGTTTGCTGATTCTTTCATATAACAAGTGGAGAGACTTTCAGCTGTCAAAAGAAAATATCTGGGCAGTCTGCCAAGTTTTTAACAGGAAACATTGTAACTGACACTTCCTTCTTAGATCAAAGGGATACACTTCTGTGTGTAAAGAACAAATCTGGGCAGTCTGCGAAGTTTGTAAACAAAATGAAACATTGTAACTAACTAACATTGTAACTAAATGTAACCACTTAAAGTCCAACACTTGTTTCTTAAGTTAGAAAGCAATATTATTTACTTGGAACTGCCAAACATTATATATATTTTAGCAGAGACTCTAGGGAATACAATGGCTATTGCTGCATTATTTTATGTCACACTGCATTTTCCCACTTCAATGAATAATAAAAACCATAAAAACAAAACAGTGAAGTTAGCCCATTTTTTTTTTGTTTTAATGTGAAAGATGATGTTACGCCGCAACAATCGTGAGAGAATCGTGATCTATCTTCTAAGCAAAAAAATTGCAATTCTCATTTTAGCCAGAATCGTGCAGCTCTGTGCCCTGCAACATAAAAAGTGCAAAGACCACCATAGAGTAATTTTCTAGCAAAAAACAAATGATGATTTTTACATGTAGTAGAGAAGTGTCAGAATTGGCCTGGGTGGCAAGGGGTTAATTACCATGAGTAATATACAAATAATTATTATAAGCACTGTGATCCTATCAGTCTGCTGTAGTGTGTCAGCTTGTATTTATATTGGCCGCTCTGAATGTAGCTTCTGACAGGCTGTGCAAGCAGGCCCGTATCTCCGGAACCATAAATGATAGCCGTCCCATATTTTAACCAGTTGTGGGGTAGCTCTTCCCATGCCTACCCCCAAATGTGGGGTTTCTGTGACCTCTGGTCATCGAGCTACAACCCCCCAAATTCGATCTTAGAAAAAAAAAATCTTAAAAAAAAAAAAAAAAATATATATTTTTTTTTTTGGGGCAAATGGGCCTATCTTGAGAAAGGGGCCTGGAGCTGCAGCTCCATCAGCCCCATTGTTAATCCGGCCCTGATGTTATCCTATGTATCCATGCGGGCTGTTATCAACTGTTTTTGTCTGGAATCCCCCCCCCCCCACCCTCCTCTAAAAACTAGTGGGTTCTGAGAGGGGTTTTTCAGCTGTAAACACGCTCTAACGTCATCTTGCCAGTGTTTTTTTAACATCTTTGGTCCCATTGAAAAAACAAAAAATACTGCTAACACTTAAAAAATGCAAAGAAAATTCACTGCAAAGCTACTAGCTTTTTGATAACACCCAGTGTGCATGAGGCCTGAAGGGTAATCAACAAGCAGGGAATTTAGAAATATCAACTTTGCAAATTGTGTTTTTTCTAAATAACTGTAATCTTGGACTCACCATTTTTCTAGGTAAATATATTTCTAAGGGTGATATTGACATGACATTTTCAGTAAGATCCAATGCAATCCATACAAATAAGTTCAAAAATTGTTGTGTAATAAAATGGAATGAAAAAGTATTGAACAGGCTAACAGAAATGTATTTAATACTTCATACAAAATCCTTTTTTTGGTAATGACAGCTTCAAGATGGCTGATTATGACCCATTCTTCCACACAGTCTTCTAATCTTGAAGGTTCTGTAGGCCTCTTCTATGAACTCAGATCTTTAGTTATTTCCATAGATCTTGAATTGGATTCAAGTCAGGTGATTGGCTGGGCAATTCTAGCAGCTTTATTTTCTTTCTTTGAAACTAATTGAGAGTTCATATGGCTTTGTGTTTGGGATCATGGTCTTGCTGAAATGTCCACTTTTGTTTCATCTTCATCATCCTATTAGATGGCAGAAGACATTTATATACAATATCTTGGTACATTTTTTTCAATTCATCCTTCATTTAATGATATGAAGTTTGCCAGTCCCTGTACGCTGAAAAACAGCTCCACACCATAGTTACATAGTTAGTCAGGTTGAAAAAAGACACAAGTCCATCCAGTTCAACCACAAAAATTAAAAATAAAAAGTACAATCCTATACACCCAACTTCATACCCACAGTTGATCCAGAGGAAGGCAAAAAACCCCAGCAGAGCATGATCCAATTTGCTACAGCAGGGGAAAAATATCCTTCCTGATCCCCCGAGAGGCAATCGGATTTACCCTGGATCAACTTTACCTACAAATCTTAGTACTCAGTTATATTCTGTACATTTAGGAAAGAATCCAGGGCTTCCTTAAAGCAATCTACTGAGCTAGTTTCGGGGGTTTAGGAGCCTGCACATCACGTCGCTCTTCAGCCGTCTTCATCTGTTCATGATTGTACTTCATGCCGTTTTTAGTCTGGCCAAATGTGAGTAGCCTGACTTCTATATTCTTTTGTGAATAAATCTACCTATTGCAACAGAGAGCACTTAGTCTGTGATATCTTTTTCCATGTACCTGTCCTATGCGGTATGGTTGCCTAAATGAGGATCTAATACATCAGCCTGGTTCCTGTTTACTGTGAGACCTGCCTAATTGACCATTTGTTAATTCAGTGGTCCACGCATGAAGGTGAGAGTAGCCATTCCTAACGGTGGAGGAATCACTTTAAGTGTGGTGGTTTATCACGTGGTGGATATCTACTTCATCTATTTTATTTATTCGACATTTATGGACTTTGGATCGTTATTCTGAGTTTACATATTTGGTCTGTTTTATTATACATAAATGTGCTGGCCATATACCAGCATCATATATATATTTTTAAGTTTTTTGCGCTGCACTAATTTCACCTATTATTGAATCTACTGAGCTGGCCAGAACCACCTCTGGAGGGAGTCTGTTCCACATTTTCACAGCTCTTACTGTGAAAAAACCTTTCCGTATTTGGAGGTGAAATCTCTTTTCCTCTAGACGTAAAGAGTGCCCCCTTGTCCTCAGTGTTGACCTTAAAAGTGAATAACTCAACACCAAGTTCACTGTATGGACCTCTTATATATTTGTACATGTTGATCATATCCCCCCTTATTCTCCTCTTCTCAAGAGTGAATAAATTTAGTTCTTCTAATCTTTCCTCATAGCTGAGCTCCTCCATTCCTCTTATTAGTTTGGTTGCCCTTCTCTGCACTTTCTCCGATATTCTTTTTAAGAAATGGCTCCCAAAACTGAACTGCATATTCCAGATGAGGTCTTGCTAATGATTTGTACAGGGGCAAAATTATATCTCTGTCTCTGGAGTCCATACCTCTCTTAATACAAGAAAGGACTTTGCTTGCTTTGGAAACCGCAGCTTGGCATTGCATGCCATTGTTGAGCTTATGATCAACTAAAACCCCCAGATCCTTCTCCACTACAGATCCCCCCAGTATGTATGACGCATGCATATTCTTAGCCCCCAAGTGCATAACTTTACATTTATCAACATTAAACCTCATCTGCCACTTAGTCGCCCAATTAGACAGAGCATTGAGGTCGGCTTGTAAATTGGAGACATCCTGCAAGGACTTTATTCCACTGCATAGCTTGGTGTCATCTGCAAAGACAGAAATGTTACTTTTGATCTCAGACCCAATATCATTTATAAATATATTGAAAAGTAAGGGTCCCAGCACTGAACCTTGGGGTACACCACTGATAACCTTGGACCATTCAGAGTAAGAATCATTAACCACGACTCTGAATTCTGTCTTTCAGCCAGTTTTCTATCCATTTACAAACTGATATATCCAATCCTGTAGACCTTACCTTACACATGAGCCGTGTGTGCGGAACTGTATCGAACGCTTTTGCAAAATCCAAATATATCACGTCCACAGCCACGCCAGAGTTTTACTTACCTCTTCATAAAAAGAAATCAGGTTTGTCTGACAACTTCTGTCTTTCATGAATCCATGTTGTCTGCTGCTTAAATAGTTTTTTTTCCAGCAAGAACTCATGCATGTGGTCTTTTATTAAACGTTCCAGTATCTTCCCAACTATAGAAGTTAAACTAACTGGTCTATAGTTACTTGGTAAAGACTTTGTTCCCTTTTTAAATATGGGCACCACATTGGCCCTGCGCCAATCCAGTGGTACTATTCCTGTCTTTAATGAGTCCCTAAATATTAGATACAGTGGCTTTGAAATGACAGAGCTCAACTCACCTAGGATCCGTGGATTGATGCCATCAGGTCCAGGTGCTTTATCCACCTTTATTCTGTCTAAATATTTCTGGACCATATCACTTTTGAGCCATTGTGGATTTGGGGCTGTGTCACTCCCACCCCCATTTTGGACATGAGCTCCCCCATGCTCCATTGTATACACAGAGCTGAAGAAAGCATTTAATAAATTTAATAATTTAATAAATTTGCCTTCTCTTTGTCCCCAGTCACCCACTCTAGATTATTTTGTAAGGGGCCTACATGCTCAGACTTCACCTTTTTACTATTAATTAGGGTTGTCCCGATACCACTTTTTTAGGACCGAGTACAAGTACCGATACTTTTTTTCAAGTAGTCGCCGATACCGAATACCGATACTTTTTTTTAATGTCATGTGACCGTTTTCAAACCACAATACAGACCAAAGATATTTTCTTTAGAATTATGAAGAACTGGTACATCATGGTGTGGGGCTGTTTTTTAGCATACGGTACTGGAAAACTACATATCATTGAAGGAGTGATCACTGCCAGTGCCACCTATCAGTGCAGCTCATCGTTGCCAGTGCCCAAAAGTGCAGCTAGCCAGTGCCACCTATCAGTGCAGATCAGTGCCCATTAGTGCATCAGTGCAGGGAGGCAGCTTATTAGTGCATCTCATCAGTGCCATTCAATCAATGCCAGTGCCACCTATCAGTGCCATCCAATGGTGCCATCCAATTTGTGCTCGATGTAAAAAATAAATAAAAATAAAAAAAAAGTATTCTATTTTGGTATCGGGAGTATTTGCGCGAGTACGAGTACTAGCGCAAATACTCGGTATCGGTCCCGATACCGATACTGGTATCGGTATCGGGACAACCCTACTATTAATATATTTAAAGAATTTTTTGGGGTTTGTCCTATCTTTTTCAATCTGTCGTTCGTTTTGAATTTTTGCATCCTTGATTTCCTTTTTACATATCCTGTTATATTCTTTGTAACATTTAAACAACACTAGTGTTCCTTCATTTTTATATTTTTTACAAGCTACTTTCTTATTGTTTATAGCTTTTTTAACTTTGACCGTGAGCCACATAGGTTTTATTTTTAGCCTTTTAAACTTATTACCCATGGGAACATACTTTGCAGTGAGGTTCCACACAGTCTTTTTGAAGAATTCCCATTTCTGTTCTGTGTTCATCTGTGCCAATAGTCCCTCCCAGTCCAAGTCCTGGAGAGCAGCCCTCATCCTTGGAAAATTTGCTCTCTTAAAATTTAGTGTTTTAATATTTCCTGTATGTATTTCTTGCTTATAGTTAACATTAAATGAAATCATGTTATGATCACTGCTACCCAGGTGTTCCTTTATCTGAACATTCGTAATAAGCTCTGCATGGTTTGAGATTATCAGGTCAAACAGCATCATTCCTAGTTGGGGCCTCAATAAACTGCACCATAAAATTGTCCTGCAATAGGTTTTTAAATTTTTGTCCTTTAACTGTCCCAGAAGTGCCATTAATCCAGTCAATTTCTGGGTAGTTAAAATCCCCCATTATTATCACCGTCCCAGCCCTTGCAGCCCTTCCCATCTGTGCAAGGAGCTGAGTCTCCACCTCCTCATTAACATTGGGTGGTTTATAACAAACTCCAATGATTAATTTTGAACTACGCACATCTGTATGCAGTTCCACCCATAATGCTTCAGCCTCATCACACTCTCCATCAAACAGGTTCTCTTTCACGCTTGCTTTGAGGTCACTTCTCACATAGAGACAGACCCCTCCACCTTTCCTTTTTACCCTGTCTTTCCGAAAGAGCATAGCCAGGAATATTAATAGCCCAGTCATGTGAGGATTGAAGCCAAGTTTCAGCAATACCGATTACATCATAGCTCTCCTCATGCACCAGAGCTTCCAGCTCACCTGTTTTGCTTGGCAGAATTCTGGCATTGGTGAACAAACACTTAAATGTATTGTTACATTTTTCTCCGGTGTTTTTCATATAATTTATAGTAGTACAAATGGCACTATTATTTCCAGTGGCTGTTTGCAACATGGGAACTTTCTTGTCACCTGCCATAACCCTCCCCCCATCTATCCCCATGATGTTCCCACCTCCAAACTTCACTGTTGGTATGCTGTTTTTGGGGTGATGTGCAGTGCCATTTGACCTCCAAACATGGTGTGTATTATGGCATCCAAAGGGTTCAATTTTGGGCTCATATGACCAGACTATATTCTCCCAGTATTTCACAGGCTTGTCTAAATGTTGTGCAGAAAATTTTAAACAAGCTTCAACAGGCTTTTTCTCCACCTATGGAGTCTTGCATGGTGAGCGGACATACAGGATATGGCAGTTGATTGCATTACTTATTGTTTTCTTTGAAACAATTGTACCTGCTAATTCCAGGTCTTTCTGAAGCTCTCCACAAGTGGTCCTTGGTTCTTGGACTACTTTTAATTCTTTTCACTCTGTCATAAACTTTGCTAGGAGCACCTGGTCGTGGCCGGTTTATAGTGAAATTACGTTCTTTCCACTACCTGATTATGGCCCCAACAGTGCTCACTGGAACAGGTTTAGAAATGCTTCTGTAAACAATGCCATCAGTATGTTTTGCAACAATAAGTTTGATCATGAGATATTTCTTGTGACACCCTGGTAATTATACCTTTTTTATAGGCCATCATTTGAGACACAACCAGCTGATAGTAATTTGCACTGACAAGGGGTAGGATTGCTTTCTAACTACTGATAGATTCCAGCTGGTGTTTTGGCTTTCCATGCCTTTTTTGCACCTCCCTTTCTTCACGTGGTGAATATTTTTTTCCCTGTGTCATTCCATTTTATTACATGTAACTTAATTTCTAAACTAATTTGTTTTGGTTTCTTTGTATGTATGGATTGCATGGGTTGTTGCTGAAATGTGGTGAACATTTAATGTTAATAGCACCTTTAGAAATATTTACCTAGAAAAATGGTTACATGTTCAATTCTTATTTTACAAGCTGTATGTATAACACTGTTGGTTGTTCGAACTAGGGTCAGCACTTGACTATCAGCGCACCTTAGTTTTTTTCTGTAATGGGTTGAGGTTCCTACACTTTACACCAGTAAGCTTTCTTTTACTATCAGGTGTTAGGGGTGTCGAATTTAATCGGTGCATCGCGATTCGGGTGTCACTGATGCGATTCCGATGCAGGCGATCATAATAATCAATGTCTAGCCCCGCCCCCACCCGGGAGAACTCTCCGTGCAGCCGTTACCTAATTTCCCAGTGTTTGTGACTGCTCATGTGACTGCCCGGCCCGCAGTGATTGGATGACTCGCACAGCTCCTCCCACAGGACCTGATTGTACGTGCCTACTCTGCTGCTCAGGATAGTTATGTGGGCGTGTCCGCCTGTACACGCTCCAGTCGTCCTGTTGTCACGTTTCCTACCCCCTGTGATCCCTGGATGGAGTTCCTGAGAGCGGAGCGGGCCGTACCGGATGATCTGAGGAGGAGAGGGATGGAGGCGGGAGGAGCGCAGCCTGTACACCTCACTGACAACCGAGCTCCCCGCTCTACAGGTACCGGGGTGAGGGGCTCTCACTTACAAAAATCCATTGGTGACCGAGTCCTCTTATGGCACACCCCAAAGTCTTTTTTTTTCCAATGTTATTTTTCCACTTGGTAAAGGGAATTCCAGAATGTAACACATGCTGTTTTTTTATCCAAAGGCAAACCTGTATAGAAAATTGAAAACGATGTGACACATATGTTTCAGTAAACTGTAATATGCATGTTTTATCTTTCCGTGGAAGTCACATAAAGTAGGACACATTGTTCATTATTGTGAAATATTTGTCACTGAGTGTAAAGTATCCTGTAATTAAAAAAAGCTCATAAATAAATTTAAAAGGTAAGGTAAGCTCTACAGGTACCAGGGTGAGTGGCTCTCACTGACAACACTTTGAAAAGCATTAAATGTCGCTCTTCCTGATCATCTCCTGTACTATGTCTGCAGTCTCTGATCATCGCCTGTATTATGTCTGCAGTCTCCGATCATCTCCTGTAGCATGTCTGCAATTTTCCGATCATCTCCTGTAGCATGTCTGCAGTCTCCGATCATCTCCTGTAGCATGTCTGCAGTCTCTGATCATCTCCTTTAGTATTTTGGGGGGAGAGCCATGCGCACTTGCGCTGCAATCGTGATGCATCGCAGAATCGAATCGTGGACTTGATAATCGTAATCGCATCGAATCGTGAGACCGGTGAAGATGCGCAGCCCTATAACAGTATGACATACCTACCTGCAAAACAAATACAATAAAACATTGTAAAAATATTTTTTTTAACACAATCTGTGCCTAAAAAATATATGCTGAAGCATGGGGGCAATCCGCCCCTAATTTTAGGGGCAAATCGCCCCTCCACCCCAGCCCCCATGCTTCGGCATATATGCTCTTTTTTTTAACTGTGATGGTGAAATCACCTTCTACAGTGCTGGAGTCGCTGATTTACGTATCGTGGGAGAAAACGCTGTTGCTGTCAAGATACATAAATCAGTGCTGCAGCTGAATGGCATACGTGCTAAGAAAATTATGTTTAACAAGAAAACAAAGTAACATTACAGTATAACATACCATAACTGCAAAGCAAATGCAATAAAACATTGTAAAAATAAAAAATGCAACCTGTGCCTAAAAAATATATGCTAAAGCATGGGGGCAATACGCCCCTAATGTTAGGGGCAAATCGCCCCTCCGCCCCCATGCTTCGGCATATATGCTCTTTTTTTTTTAACTGTGATGGTCAAATCGCCTTCTACAGCGCTGGAGTCGCTGATTTACGTATTGTGGGAGCAAATGCTATTACTGTCAAGTTAAATAAATCAGTGCTGCAGCTGAATGGAATACCTGCTAAGCAAATAATGGTTAACAAGAAAACAAAGTAACATTACAGTATAACAGTATGACATACCATACCTGCAAAGCAAATACAATAAAACATTGTAAAAATTAGGGTTGTCCCGATACCACTTTTTTAGGACCAAGTACAAGTACCGATACTTTTTTTCAAGTACTCGCCGATACCGAATACCGATACTTTTTTTAAATGTGTCCCCAAATGCAGCCATGTCCCCCCACAAATGCAGCCATGTCCCCCCACATATGCAGCCATGTCCCCCCTCAGATGCAGCCATGTCCCCCCCATATTCAGCCATGTACCCCCCCATATGCAGCCATGTCCCCCCATATCCAGCCATGTCCCCCCCTATCCAGCCATGTCCCCCCCTATCCAGCCATGTCCCCCCCCATATCCAGCCATGTCCCCCCCCCATATCCAGCCATGTCCCCCCCATATGCAGCCATGTCCCCCCATATGCAGCCATGTCCCCCCCATATCCAGCCATGTCCCCCCATATGCAGCCATGTCTCCCCCATATGCAGCCATGTCTCCCCATATGCAGCCATGTCCCCCCATATCCAGCCATGTCCCCCCATAAAAAGCCATGTCCCCCCCATAAAAAGCCATGTCCCCCCCATAAAAAGCCATGTCCCCCATAAAAAGCCATGTCCCCCTTATAAGCAGCCATGTCCCCCCATAAAAAGCCATGTCCCCCATACATTGATGCTGCCGCCGCCGCTTAGTTAATACGGGCGGGGAACATTACAGCTTTCATTTGAATAGCTGTAGTGTTTCCCGCCGCGTATAGACACTCCCCCTTGCTCGGGATTGGACAGATCACCCGAGCAAGGGGGAGTGTCTATACGCGGCGGGAAACACTACAGCTATTCAAATGAAAGCTGTAATGTTCCCCACCCGTATTAACCAAGCGGTGGCGGGATGCGGCGTGGCAGCGGGGGGGGGAGTATTCGGCTAGGCATCGGGGGCATTGTAAAAATATTTTTTTTAACACAATCTGTGCCTAAAAAATATATGCTGAAGCATGGGGGCAATCCGCCCCTAATTTTAGGGGCAAATCGCCCCTCCACCCCAGCCCCCATGCTTCGGCATATATGCTCTTTTTTTTAACTGTGATGGTGAAATCACCTTCTACAGTGCTGGAGTCGCTGATTTACGTATCGTGGGAGAAAACGCTGTTGCTGTCAAGATACATAAATCAGTGCTGCAGCTGAATGGCATACGTGCTAAGAAAATTATGTTTAACAAGAAAACAAAGTAACATTACAGTATAACATACCATAACTGCAAAGCAAATGCAATAAAACATTGTAAAAATAAAACATTTTTTAATGCAACCTGTGCCTAAAAAATATATGCTAAAGCATGGGGGCAATACGCCCCTAATGTTAGGGGCAAATCGCCCCTCCGCCCCCATGCTTCGGCATATATGCTCTTTTTTTTTTAACTGTGATGGTCAAATCGCCTTCTACAGCGCTGGAGTCGCTGATTTACGTATTGTGGGAGCAAATGCTATTACTGTCAAGTTAAATAAATCAGTGCTGCAGCTGAATGGAATACCTGCTAAGCAAATAATGGTTAACAAGAAAACAAAGTAACATTACAGTATAACAGTATGACATACCATACCTGCAAAGCAAATACAATAAAACATTGTAAAAATTAGGGTTGTCCCGATACCACTTTTTTAGGACCAAGTACAAGTACCGATACTTTTTTTCAAGTACTCGCCGATACCGAATACCGATACTTTTTTTTAAATGTGTCCCCAAATGCAGCCATGTCCCCCCACAAATGCAGCCATGTCCCCCCACAGATGCAGCCATGTCCCCCGTCAGATGCAGCCATGTCCCCCCCATATTCAGCCATGTACCCCCCCATATGCAGCCATGTCCCCCCATATCCAGCCATGTCCCCCCTATCCAGCCATGTCCCCCCCCTATCCAGCCATGTCCCCCCCATATCCAGCCATGTCCCCCCCCATATCCAGCCATGTCCCCCCCATATGCAGCCATGTCCCCCCATATGCAGCCATGTCCCCCCCATATCCAGCCATGTCCCCCCATATGCAGCCATGTCTCCCCCATATCCAGCCATGTCCCCCCATATGCAGCCATGTCCCCCCATATCCAGCCATGTCCCCCCATAAAAAGCCATGTCCCCCCCATAAAAAGCCATGTCCCCCATATATGCAGCCATGTCCCCCTTATAAGCAGCCATGTCCCCCCATAAAAAGCCATGTCCCCCATACATTGATGCTGCCGCCGCCGCTTAGTTAATACGGGCGGGGAACATTACAGCTTTCATTTGAATAGCTGTAGTGTTTCCCGCCGCGTATAGACACTCCCCCTTGCTCGGGATTGGACAGATCACCCGAGCAAGGGGGAGTGTCTATACGCGGCGGGAAACACTACAGCTATTCAAATGAAAGCTGTAATGTTCCCCGCCCGTATTAACCAAGCGGCGGTGGGATGTGGCGTGGCAGCGGGGGGGGGAGTATTCGGCTAGGCATCGGGGGCATTTGCGGGAGTACAAGTACTCCCGCAAATACTTGGAATCGGTACCGATACTAGTATCGTATCGGGACAACCCTAGTAAAATATATTTTTTTTAACACAATCTGTGCCTAAAAAATATATGCTGAAGCATGGGGGCAATCCGCCCCTAATGTTAGGGGCAAATCGCCCCTCCACCCCAGCCCCCATGCTTCGGGCATTTATGCTCTTTTTTTAACTGTGATGGTGAAATCACCTTCTACAGTGCTGGAGTCGCTGATTTAAGTATCGTGGGAAAAAACGATGTTGCTGTCAAGATACATAAATCAGTGCTGCAGCTGAATGGCATACCTGCTAAGCAAATGATGGTTAATAAGAAAACAAAGTAACATTACAGTATAACAGTATGACATACCATAACTGCAAAGCAAATGCAATAAAACATTGTAAAAATAAAAATGTTTTAACGCAATCTGTGCCTAAAAAATATATGCTGAAGCATGGGGGCAATCCGCCCCTAATGTTAGGGGCAAATCACCCCTCCACCCCTGCCCCCATACTTCGGCATATATGCTCTTTTTTTTTTTAACTGTGATGGTGAAATTGCCTTCTACAGCGCTGGCGTCGCTGATTTATGTATCGTGGGAGTAATCGTGGGAAAAAGGAGTACCGTATTTATCGGCGTATACCGCGCACTATTTTGCCCTGAAAATCAGGGCAAAATCGTGGGTGCGCGATATACGCCGATACCCGCTTTCCCGCCATGAGTTTGAATACTGCGCCCGCATATAGCGAGCGCAGTACACTCGTGAATCTTCGGCCAGTCTCGGCGCCTCTCGTACTGACGTCCTGAGCGTACAGGACGTCAGTGCGAGAGGCGCCCGAGCCTGCCCGAAGATTCACGAGTGTACTGCGCTCGCTATATGCGGGCGCAGTATTCAAAGTCGTGGCGGGAAACGAGCGGGAGGACGCCGCCGAAGGACGCCGGACCCGACGAGGCCGCAGATGGACGCCGCGCAAGACATCAAAACTGTAAGTACAAAAAAACAAAGAATCTTTTTTTCCCACAGGATTGGGGGCCACTTTGGGGGTGCGCGGTATACGCCAGAGCGCGTTATACCGCGATAAATACGGTATTTTATTAAATAAAATGGCACGCACCCCAGATGATGTCTCATTAGACAAAATGCAATTCCCAATGGCGCTGTTTATATACGGTGAAACCTAAGTCATGAAATGCTGGTAGCATGACATACCATAACTGCAAAGCAAATGCAATAAAACATTGTAAAAATAAAAATGTTTTAACGCAATCTGTGCCTAAAAAATATATGCTGAAGCATGGGGGCAATCCGCCCCTAATGTTAGGGGCAAATCACCCCTCCACCCCTGCCCCCATACTTTGGCATATATGCTCTTTTTTTTTTAACTATGGTGGTGAAATCACCTTCTACATTGCTGGAGTTGCTGATTTATGTATCGTGGGAGAAAACGCTGTTGTCAAGATAAATAAATCAGTGCTGCAGCTGAATGGAATACCTGTTAAGCAAATGATGGTTAACAAGAAAACAAAGTAACATTACAGTATGACATACCATACCTGCAAAGCAAATACAATAAAACATAGTAAAAAACATTTTTTTAACGCAATCTGTGCCTAAAAAATATATGCTGAAGCATGGGGGCAATCCGCCCCTAATGTTAGTGGCAAATCACCCCTCCACCCCTGCTCCCATGCTTCGGCATACAGTATATGCTCTTTTTTTTTAACTGTGATAGTGGAATCGTCCTTTTATAGCACTGGAGTCACTGATTTACGTATTGTGGGAGCAAACGCTGTTGCTGTCAAGATAAATAAATCAGTGCTGCAGTTGAATGGCATACCTGCTAAGCAAATGATGGTTAACAATAAAACAAAGTAACATTACATTATAACAGTAAGACATACAATAACTGCAAAGCAAATGTAATAAAACATTGTAAAAACAAAAAAATATTAACGCAATCTGTGCCTAAAAAATATATGCAGAAGCATGGGGGCAATCCGCCCCTAATGTTAGGGGCAAATCACCCCTCCACCCCTGCCCCCATACTTCAGCATATACGCTCTTTTTTTTAACTGTGATAGTGAAATCACCTTCTACAGCGATGTAGTCGCTGATTTACATATCGTGGAAATAATCTTGGGAAAAAATAGTATTTTATTAAATAACACGAAAATCCCAGAAATTTGGACGAAAATGCAGTCGGACGATAATGAATGGACATGTCTATACAGCAGTGCTGAACAGCCCGCCGAACTTCGATTCATCTCCGGTCAACTTAAAGTGAAACTTCACCTAACACAGTAGCATCTTCTGACTCTCCCCCTAACAGTAGGGTCCTGTGCACCCCCAAAGCAGTGTCCAGTGCCCTCTGCCCACCCATAGCAGTTTCCTCTGCCATCCCGCTCCATTGTTACATAGTTAGTCAGGTTTAAAAAAGACACCAGTCCATCCAGTTCAACCATAAAAAAAATGAAAAATAAAACAGTATCATACAGTCCCATATACCCACAGTTGATCCAGAGGAAGGTGAAAAACCCCAGCAGAGCATAATCCAATTCGCTATAGCAGGGGAAAAAAATTCCTTCTTGATCCCCCGAGAGGCAATCGGATTTTCCCTGGATCAACTTTACCCCAAATTAAAATTGCTAGCACACCTCACCAAATCTCCATTTGTTAACCCCTGTCACCCCCCAAATTCCTCCACCCAACACAAAATCCCCTCCCTCCAATCTCCTTGTGGTGCCCACCCACCTCACATAATACCACAGTGCCCAGGGCAGCCTCTCCTCCTGCCCACCCCTTGTCCTGGCCCTGATTGTTGTACATCCTGCTCCATTGTAGTGCCCCCTGCCCCTTCATAGCAGTGTTCTCTGCCCAGGGCAAACATACCAAATGCGCCCCCCCCCCATTATGTATGAGCATTATGTGTCAGCAACCCCACCCCCAAAAAATAAAAATCGATCCCCTCCCCAAAAAATAAAATAATGAATAAATATTCCCCCTCCTAGTACAAATCCTCTATTCCTCAACTTTCCCCTCCAAGCACAATCCTCCACCCCCCCCTTTCAGCAGAAATTCCCCTCACTAATCCCCCTATCCTAGAAAAAATCTCCCCCCACAAATTTACCCTCCTAGCACAAATACCCCAATCACTCCTACTAGCACAACCCCACCCCCCCCCCCCCCCCCCAAAAAAATCCCCTCTAGCATATTACTTTTATAGCACAAACCCCCCTAATCCTCCCTCTTAGCACAAATACTCTTCCCCATCCTAACACAAATCCCCCCCCAATTAGAATTAGCTATTCTCACACACCTCACCAAATCTTCAATTGTTAACCCCTGTCACTCCCAAAATTCCTCCACCCAACACAATTCCCCTCCCTCTAATCTTCTTGTGGTGCCCCCCAAACCCACATAATACCACAGTGCCCAGGGCAGCTTTTCCTCCTGCCCACCCATTGTCCTGGCCCGGACTGTTGTACAACCACCCCAGGCCCGGACTGGCCATAGGGCACACCGGGCATATGCCCGGTGGGCCGCGGCAGCCGGCCACATGTCAATTTTGTGCCTGATTTTGCAGCTGCTTGAGCCGGCCCTGCTCATCCGCTGCCGGCCTCTCCGTGGCCGGCTCCTCGGGATGAGCCGCATCCATGTCCTTCTGGCCGGGGTCCCCATCCCTTATCAAAGTGCTGCGTCATCTGGGCTGCTCCGTGAGTCGGGGCCGCTCAGCCGGCCTCACCACTGCCAGCTCCGCGGCCGTCCGACGGACTATTCAGCTGAGCTCAGGGGGGGGCGGAAGTGAAGAGGTCAGGTGACCATGAAGGGGGAGAAGCTGCCTGGAGGAGTCCCCTGCCTGATGTCGGAAATGTGCATCTGGAGCGCTGTGAGTAGAACGAGGAAAGTTGAATGTGGAGCTCTGACTGTACTGGAATCTGGGGGGGGGGGGGGGAGAGGAGAGCACCCACCTCACCCTCTGCACCCACCCCACCCATCTCACCCTCGGAACCCACCTCACCCTCTGCACTCACCTCACCCTCTGCACTCTGCACCCATCCCACCCACCTCACCCTCTGCACTCTGCACCCACCCCTCCCTTCTCACCCTCTGCACCCACCCCACCCATCTCACCCTCTGCACCCACCTCACCCTCTGCACCCACCTCATCCTCTGCACCCACCTCATCCTCTGCACCCACCTCATCCTCTGCACCCACCTCACCCATCTCACCCTCTGCACCCACCTCACCCTCTGCACTCTGCACCCATCCCACCCACCTCACCATCTGCACCCACCCCTCCCTTCTCACCCTCTGCACCCACCCCACCCATCTCACCCTCTGAACCCACCTCACCCTCTGCACTCTGCACCCATCCCACCCACCTCACCCTCTGCACTCTGCACCCACCCCTCCCTTCTCACCCTCTGCACCCACCTCACCCTCTGCACCCACCTCACCCTCTGCACCCACCTCATCCTCTGCACCCACCTCACACTCTGCACCCACCCCACCCATCTCACCCTCTGCACTCTGCACCCATCCCACCCACCTCACCCTCTGCACCCATCTCACCCTCTGCACCCACCCCACCCATCTCACCCTCTGAATCCACCTCACCCTCTGCACCCTGCACCCATCCACCTCACCCTCTGCACCCATCCCACCCACCTCACCTTTTGCACCCACCTCACCCTCTGCACCCACCCCACTCATCTCACCCTCTGAACCCACCTCACCCTCTGCACTCTGCACCCATCCCTCCCTTCTCACCCTCTGCACCCACCCCACCCATCTCACCCTCTGAACCCACCTCACCCTCTGCACCCATCCCACCCACCTCACCCTCTGCACTCTGCACCCACCCCTCCCTTCTCACCCTCTGCACCCACCCCACCCATCCCGGCCACCTCACCCTCTGCACTCACCTCATCCTCTGCACCCACCCCACCCATCTCACCCTCTGCACCCACCTCACCCTCTGCACCCATCCCACCCACCTCACCCTCTGCACCCACCCCTCCCTTCTCACCCTCTGCACCCACCCCACCCATCTCACCCTCTGCACCCACCTCACCCTCTGCACCCACCTCACCCTCTGCACCCACCTCATCCTCTGCACCCACCTCATCCTCTGCACCCACCTCACCCATCTCACCCTCTGCACCCACCTCACCCTCTGCACTCTGCACCCATCCCACCCATCTCACCCTCTGAACCCACCTCACCCTCTGCACTCTGCACCCATCCCACCCACCTCACCCTCTGCACCCACCCCTCCCTTCTCACCCTCTGCACCCACCCCACCCATCTCACCCTCTGAACCCACCTCACCATCTGCACTCTGCACCCATCCCACCCACCTCACCCTCTGCACTCTGCACCCATCCCACCCACCTCACCCTCTGCACTCTGCACCCACCCCTCCCTTCTCACCCTCTGCACCCACCTCACCCTCTGCACCCACCTCACCCTCTGCACCCACCTCATCCTCTGCACCCACCTCACCCTCTGCACCCACCCCACCCATCTCACCCTCTGCACCCACCTCACCCTCTGCACTCTGCACCCATCCCACCCACCTCACCCTCTGCACCCATCTCACCCTCTGCACCCACCCATCTCACCCTCTGAACCCACCTCACCCTCTGCACCCTGCACCCATCCACCTCACCCTCTGCACCCATCCCACCCACCTCACCCTCTGCACCCACCTCACCCTCTGCATCCACCTCACCCTCTGCACCCACCCCACCCACCTCACCCATCTCACCCTCTGAACCCACCTCACCCTCTGCACTCTGCACCCATCCCTCCCTTCTCACCCTCTGCACCCACCCCACCCATCTCACCCTCTGAACCCACCTCACCCTCTGCACCCATCCCACCCACCTCACCCTCTGCACTCTGCACCCACCCCTCCCTTCTCACCCTCTGCACCCACCCCACCCATCCCGGCCACCTCACCCTCTGCACTCACCTCATCCTCTGCACCCACCCCACCCATCTCACCCTCTGCACCCACCTCACCCTCTGCACCCATCCCACCCACCTCACCCTCTGCACCCACCTCACCCTCTGCACCCACCCCACCCATCTCACCCTCTGAACCCACCTCACCCTCTGCACCCACCTCACCCTCTGCACCCACCTCACCCTCTGCACCCACCCCACCCATCTCACCCTCTGAACCCACCTCACCCTCTGCACTCTGCACCCATCCCACCCACCTCACCCTCTGCACCCACCCCTCCCTTCTCACCCTCTGCACCCACCCCACCCATCTCACCCTCTGAACCCACCTCACCCTCTGCACTCTGCACCCATCCCACCCACCTCACCCTCTGCACTCTGCACCCACCCCTCCCTTCTCACCCTCTGCACCCACCTCACCCTCTGCACCCACCTCATCCTCTGCACTCTGCACCTCACACTCTGCACCCACCCCACCCATCTCACCCTCTGCACCCACCTCACCCTCTGCACCCATCCCACCCACCTCACCCTCTGCACCCATCTCACCCTCTGCACCCACCCCACCCATCTCACCCTCTGAACCCACCTCACCCTCTGCACTCTGCACCCACCCCTCCCTTCTCACCCTCTGCACCCACCCCACCCATCTCACCCTCTGAACCCACCTCACCCTCTGCACTCTGCACCCATCACACCCACCTCACCCTCTGCACTCTGCACCCACCCCTCCCTTCTCACCCACCCCACCCATCTCACTCCCTTCTCTTTCCAATTCCTGAATCACGTCCTCGAAGATATAGTTCCATTTCCTCATTTGTTGGCTTGGTAAAAAACTTCCTTTCCTTGTAAAATCTATTGTTTTATTTTACAACAACGCTTGTCAGTTGGTCTGTTTCATTTAATCTTGATTTTTGTTTCCACCTGCAAAAAGAAGAAAAAGTTTAGTTTATAGTGGACAATAGAAAAAATGGGCAACAAATACAGTCAGAGGTAAACAGCAGGATAAGCCTAGAAACACTGTATCAGGGGCCCACATGGTATGACACCAAAACAGGCATGAATGTTCTGGATTAGAGATCTGTGGTATGACAGGTTGTCACTGGCACAGACCTAGAAGTACTGGATCAGTGGCCCATGTCATAGCACAGGTAGTCACCAACACATGCCTGGAAGTACTGGATCAGTGGCCCATGTCATACCACAGGTAGTCACCGACACATGCCTGGAAGTACAGGATCAGTGGCCCATGTCATACCACAGGTAGTCACCAACACATGCCTCGAAGTACAGGATCAGTGACCCATTTTTAATAGCACAGGTTGTCACCGGCACATGTCTTGAAGTACTGGCCAAACAGAAAAATAAATACAAATATTTTCAATTGTATAAATTGTGGATACTTACTGATTCTTTGCTTTGCAGATGCAGATGACGACCAACATGAAAATAAATCCACTGAGTATCACCGTCATGATAGCCAGGAGCCAAATAGGGACTTCAACAAAAAGAAGGAAATAAAGCGTTATTGTCAATGATAAGAGCACATGTAAGAACTTCTAAGGCCCCGTACACACGACAGAGTTTCTCGGCAGAATTCACCGAGAAACTCGGTCAAAACCCGGATTCTGCCGAGAAACTCTGTCGTCTGTACAGTTTTGGCTCGATGGAGCCGCCGAGGAGCTCGACGAGAAAATAGAGAACATGTTCTCTATTTTCTCGTTGTTCTATGGGAGAAGGCGTCCCGCCGAGCTCCTCGGCGGCTTCATCCCAGAACTCGACGAGGAACTCGACGTGCCAAGCACGTCGAGTTCCTCGGCCGTGTGTACGGGGCCTCAATGTATCGGGATAACATAGCTGGGTAAAATTAATCATGTGGAACTCCAGGTGGGGAAATTGCGAAAAAACGTTATGTCTCCTCACTTGGGGAGATTACCTCCCTTTGTGTCCTGGAGAGCACACAGGATGTAAGAAGAAATCTTCCCAACTCCTCCCCACACCATATTAACTAAAAAAATAAAAGTTTTGGCTGGAGCTGTGCTTTAAATCATAATTAATATTACACTAGCTGCATTAAGCCCATTCTTATTTCAGAACATTTCACTTACCTTGCACCTTGGTGTGATACCAAGCCCGGACATCTTCTGAGGAATCTTGGCCTTCGGGTTCATCCAGCATCCTCTGACCACCTGGCAAAATGGCCAGATATTCATTGTCTTTTCCCAGGGCTGGAATATACTGATAGTCTCTACCCAGCAAATCTAGTCCTAGAATAACAGAAAAGAAACAAAGATATACATTTCTCAGGTACATTATCTACAAGGATACAAAATCATGAATGTTATTTATACATTAAAAATTTGATTAGAGTTTAGAAGTCCTTTGGGTTTTCTAGATAATTGTCAGCATAAGAACGGCTATTATTTCCCCACAGCGGGCAATCAGATTCCAGCCTGCCTTGCACCGTTCTGGCCGTTGTGGCTGTGATAAAATAAGTGAGGCCCCGTACACACGTCCGAGGAACTCGACGTGCCAAACACATCGAGATCCTCGTCGAGTTCAGTGTGGAAGCCACCGAGATCTCGGCGGGCTGACTTTCCTCATTGAACAACGAGGAAATAGAGAACATGTTCTCAATTCGCCCCGACGAGTTCCTCGTCGGCTTCCTTGCTGAAAAGTGTACACACGACCGAGTTTCTCGGCAGAATCCAGCTCCGATCGAGTTTCTGGCTGAATTCTGCCGAGAAACTCGGTCGTGTGTATGGGGCCTGAGAGAAAGCCTTGTTGGCTTGAAGTAGATAGTCCCTGGCTCATGTGCTGCATGCTAGTTCTGGGGCAGTGGGCCAGAACCTATTCACTGAGGCAATGACTTGACATAGGTGTGTGGCTCCTGAGTCAGGGGATGGTTACTTCCTTCTCACACAGGCGTTTTACTTCATGACAAAGAATGTGTATTTGCTTAGAACTGATAATGGCCCTTCTTTTTTAGAACCCCAAATTCCATAAGTGCTTTTAATATTGGACATTTATAAAATATACATCCATGCAGGGACAGCACCAGAGGGGTGTATGGAAGTCCCCTAGAACTACCAAAAAATAAAAGACTGTGCAAGCATCTATAAAATTATGGACTCGGCAGCTGGTCGGTGCACAGCCAAGCATAAGAACGGAGGGTACTCTGTGTTCCACCTCCTGCTGCCGTTTTGGCCTGGCCCCCGGGGATTTATGAGACAGACAGAATGTGCATGGAATTCAATTCCCCAGAAGTCACCCAAGTTTTCAAACCCCTCAAATAGTGTTCCTGCCCACTGTGTAAGTCTTCCCTAATAGCAGCATGGATGAAGGGATCTCTATTATATTCAGGCAGCCATGGCTGCTGGTGCTGCCAAACAATGATTACATCTGATAGGATGCAGTCACTGTTTGCCCGATAATTTACCCCCTGAATTTTAAACAGACTTTTGTAGGGATGGGTGATGCTTGCAGACCCACCCGTGTCTTGAATTGTGGCCATTTTAGCAAGAATCAGACAAAATTTAAGTAATTGGTTAGAGCACTGACTTCAAATGATCACGTTATATTCTCTTACCTGTATCCTGGGTGTCTGGGGGCTTAGACGTCACATCTGCCTTTGTTTCTTCACCTGCAAGCTTGGACTCCGCAGGTACATCCATCTCATCTGCCTTCGTATCTTCACCTGTGAGCCTGGACTCCGCAGGTACAACCATCTCATCTGCTTTGGTATCTTCACCTGTGTGCTTGGACTCCGCAGGTACACTTGTATCATCTGCTTTGGTATCTTCAGCTGACAGATTGGACTCTGTAGCTAAATCCTCCTCAACTGCCGTCTGTCGCCATCCACCTGTGAACTCAGACTCTTCAGGTGCATATAGCACGTCCGCTTTGTGTTCCTCGGGTGCAAGCTCGGACTCTTCAGGTACATATAGCGCGTCCGCTATGTGTTCCTCGGGTGCAAGCTCGGACTCTTCAGGTGCAAATAGCACGTCTGCTTTGTGTTCCTCGGGTGCAAGCTTGGACTCTTCAGGTGCAAATAGCACGTCCGCTTTGTGTTCCTCGGGGGCAAGCTCGGACTCTTCAGGTGCAAATAGCGCGTCCGCTTTGTGTTCCTCTGGTGCAAGCTCGGATTCTTCAGGTGCATATAGCGCGTCCGCAATATGTTCCTCGGGTGCAAGCTCGGACTCTTCAGGTGCATATAGCACGTCCGCTTTGTGTTCCTCGGGTGCAAGCTCGGACTCTTCAGGTGCATATAGCACGTCCGCTTTGTGTTCCTCGGGTGCAAGCTCGGACTCTTCAGGTGCATATAGCGCGTCCGCTATTTGTTCCTTGGGTGCAAGCTCGGACTCTTCAGGTGCATATAGCACGTCCGCTTTGTGTTCCTCGGGTGCAAGCTCAGACTCTTCAGGTGCAAATAGCACGTCCGCTTTGTGTTCCTCGGGTGCAAGCTCGGACTCTTCAGGTGCATATAGCGCGTCCGCTATATGTTCCTCGGGTGCAAGCTCGGACTCTTCAGGTGCATATAGCACGTCCGCTTTGTGTTCCTCGGGTGCAAGCTCGGACTCTTCAGGTGCATATAGCACGTCCGCTTTGGGTTCCTCGGGTGCAAGCTCGGACTCTTCAGGTGCATATAGCGCGTCCGCTATATGTTCCTCGGGTGCAAGCTCGGACTCTTCAGGTGCATATAGCACGTCCGCTTTGTGTTCCTCGGGTGCAAGCTCGGACTCTTCAGGTGCATATAGCACGTCCGCTTTGTGTTCCTCGGGTGCAAGCTCGGACTCTTCAGGTGCATATAGCACGTCCGCTATATGTTCCTCGGGTGCAAGCTCGGACTCTTCAGGTGCATATAGCACGTCCGCTTTGTGTTCCTCGGGGGCAAGCTCGGACTCTTCAGGTGCATATAGCACATCTGCTTTGTGTTCCTCAGCTGTGAGATTGGATTCTTCAGGTGCATATAGCACGTCCGCTTTGTGTTCCTCGGGTGCAAGCTCGGACTCTTCAGGTGCATATAGCACGTCCGCTTTGTGTTCCTCGGGTGCAAGCTCGGACTCTTCAGGTGCATATAGCGCGTCCGCTATATGTTCCTCGGGTGCAAGCTCGGACTCTTCAGGTGCATATAGCACGTCCGCTTTGTGTTCCTCGGGTGCAAGCTCGGACTCTTCAGGTGCATATAGCACGTCCGCTTTGTGTTCCTCGGGTGCAAGCTCGGACTCTTCAGATGCATATAGCACGTCCGCTTTGTGTTCCTCGGGTGCAAGCTCGGACTCTTCAGGTGCATATAGCACGTCCGCTATATGTTCCTCGGGTGCAAGCTCGGACTCTTCAGGTGCATATAGCACGTCCGCTTTGTGTTCCTCGGGGGCAAGCTCGGACTCTTCAGGTGCATATAGCACATCTGCTTTGTGTTCCTCAGCTGTGAGATTGGATTCTTCAGGTGCATATAGCACGTCCGCTTTGTGTTCCTCGGGTGCAAGCTCGGACTCTTCAGGTGCATATAGCGTGTCCGCTATATGTTCCTTGGGTGCAAGCTCGGACTCTTCAGGTGCATATAGCACGTCCGCTTTGTGTTCCTCGGGTGCAAGCTCGGACTCTTCAGGTGCATATAGCGCGTCCGCTATGTGTTCCTCGGGTGCAAGCTCGGACTCTTCAGGTGCATATAGCACGTCCGCTTTGTGTTCCTCGGGGGCAAGCTTGGACTCTTCAGGTGCATATAGCACGTCCGCTTTGTGTTCCTCGGGTGCAAGCTCGTACTCTTCAGGTGCATATAGCGCGTCCGCTATATGTTCCTCGGGTGCAAGCTCGGACTCTTCAGGTGCATATAGCGCGTCCGCTATATGTTCCTCGGGTGCAAGCTCGGACTCTTCAGGTGCATATAGCACGTCCGCTTTGTGTTCCTCGGGTGCAAGCTCGGACTTTTCAGGTGCATATAGCACGTCCGCTTTGTGTTCCTCGGGTGCAAGCTCGGACTCTTCAGGTGCATATAGCACGTCCGCTATATGTTCCTCGGGTGCAAGCTCGGACTCTTCAGGTGCATATAGCACGTCCGCTTTGTGTTCCTCGGGGGCAAGCTCGGACTCTTCAGGTGCATATAGCACGTCCGCTTTGTGTTCCCCGGGTGCAAGCTCGGACTCTTCAGGTGCATATAGCACGTCCGCTATATGTTCCTCGGGTGCAAGCTCGGACTCTTCAGGTGCATATAGCACGTCCGCTTTGTGTTCCTCGGGGGCAAGCTCGGACTCTTCAGGTGCATATAGCACATCTGCTTTGTGTTCCTCAGCTGTGAGATTGGATTCTTCAGGTGCATATAGCACGTCCGCTTTGTGTTCCTCGGGTGCAAGCTCGGACTCTTCAGGTGCATATAGCGTGTCCGCTATATGTTCCTTGGGTGCAAGCTCGGACTCTTCAGGTGCATATAGCACGTCCGCTTTGTGTTCCTCGGGTGCAAGCTCGGACTCTTCAGGTGCATATAGCGCGTCCGCTATGTGTTCCTCGGGTGCAAGCTCGGACTCTTCAGGTGCATATAGCACGTCCGCTTTGTGTTCCTCGGGGGCAAGCTCGGACTCTTCAGGTGCATATAGCACGTCCGCTTTGTGTTCCTCGGGTGCAAGCTCGTACTCTTCAGGTGCATATAGCGCGTCCGCTATATGTTCCTCGGGTGCAAGCTCGGACTCTTCAGGTGCATATAGCGCGTCCGCTATATGTTCCTTGGGTGCAAGCTCGGACTCTTCAGGTGCATATAGCACGTCCGCTTTGTGTTCCTCGGGTGCAAGCTCGGACTCTTCAGGTGCATATAGCACGTCCGCTTTGTGTTCCTCGGGTGCAAGCTCGGACTCTTCAGGTGCATATAGCACGTCCGCTATATGTTCCTCGGGTGCAAGCTCGGACTCTTCAGGTGCATATAGCACGTCCGCTTTGTGTTCCTCAGCTGTGAGATTGGATTCTTCAGGTGCATATAGCACGTCCGCTTTGTGTTCCTCGGCTGTGAGATTGGATTCTTCAGGTGCATATAGCACGTCTACTTTGTGCTCCTCAGGTGTGAGGTTGGACTCCGCAGGTAAATCCTTCTCATCAGCTTTGGTATCTTCAACTATTGGCTCAGGTAGAAATATCTCAATCTTGTACTCCTTGCCTGACGGCTCATACACAACATATCTATAACGTTCATTCGGATCTATAATCACAGAAGAGAAAATAAATACAAATATTAATTTTATATTATCTAAGAAAGATAAGTACAATCCTATTATATTATATTCAGTTATTTTGTGTGTGTGTGCCAGAACTGAGTTCTGGTACTTCTGACAGGGAGCAGAGTTTTTTTTTTAATATATAGCTTGTTTTAAGCAGCTCTCAGCCCGCAGAGTCAGCTGGCGGCCACATAAGCCGACACAGCTCCTATAGTACCGGCAGCAGCCTTAAAGGGGTTGTAAAGGAATGTTTTTTTTCCCTAAATAGCTTTCTTTACCTTAGTGCAGTCCTCCTTCACTTACCTCATCCTTCGATTTTGCTTTTAAATGTCCTTTTTTCTTCTGAGAAATGCTCACTTCCTGTTCTTCTGTCTGTAACTCACCACCATATGCAAGGTTTTCTTCTTGGTGTGCAGAAAGCATCTTGAGGGGGGAGAGGGCGAGCAGGAGTGTCCGGATGCCCACTAGCACACAGCTCCTTTCTCTATCTGCAAAGTAGAGAGTGTCCTGACTTGCCTGCTCGCCCCCTCCCCCTCAAGAGGCTTTCTGCACACCATGAAGAAAGCCTTGCATTACTGTGGTGAGTTACAGACAGAAGAACAGGAAGTGAGCATTTCTCAGAAGAAATAAGTACATTTAAAAGCAAAATGGAAGGATGAGGTAAGTGAAGGAGGACTGCACTAAGGTAAAGGAAGCTATTTAGGGGGGAATTTTTATTTTATTTTATAACCCCTTTAAGAGAGTGGAGCAATATCAGCTGCACTCTGCCTCTCCCTGTAGTAGAGTGGATGTTCCTGTGAGTGTGAGGAAGAGCTGCAGTGTGGTGTCCTGTCCTGAAACTTCTGACTGCTCACTGCCTGAGGAAGACTGTACATTGATTTTGGTAATTATTTAAAACTGTCAGTGTTGTTGCTGGATGAATATAGGGGCTGCTTGACTGTCTAGTAATGCCGCTGTCAGGATATGGGGATGTCTTATAATGCTGCCTGGATATTGGGACTGTCTCTCTTGCTGTATATATGGGACTGTCTCTCTTGCTAGATATTGGGAACTGTCTATTGTGATCGGGAACAGTGATATCTGTCATGTCCCAGGCAGCCACCCAGGGAACACAGTTAACCCCTTCCCTGCCAGTGTCATTTTTACATTGATTAGTGCATTTTTATAGCACTGATCAATGTAATAATGTCACTGGTCCCCAAAAAGTGTTATTTGGGGTCAGATTTGTCCGCGCTAAAAATCACAAACCAGTAAAAACAATAAAAAATAAATAAAAATCCCTAAAATCTATCCCAGTGTTTGTAGATGCCATAACTTTTGTGCAAACCACTTAATATACGCCTATTGTGAGTTTTTAGTTTTTTTAACCAAAAATATGTACAGGGATATATATTGTCCTAAACTGATGAATAAATTCATTATATATATATATATATATTTTGGGGGGGGGGGGGGGGGTTGGGGTATTTATTATTGCAGAATGTAAAAACAATTTATTTATTTTTTCTTTTTTTAAATTGTCGCTCTTTTTGTGTTTTATAGCGCAAAAAATAAAAACTGCAGAGGTGATCAAATACCACCTAAATAATCTATCTGTGGGTAAAAAAGAACATAAATTTGTGTTTTGTGTACAGCGTCACACGATTGGCAATTGTCAGTGCCGTATCGCAAAAAAATGCTCTGGTCATTAAGGGGGAGGGGAATCCTTCCGGGACTGAAGTGGTTAAACAATCGCTGTTTACAAACCAATACAGTTTACAAAGTTAAAGGGGTGTTCCAGCCAATTTTTATGTTTATTAAAAGTCAGCAGCTACAAAAAGTGTAGCTGCTGGCTTTTAATAAAAATACACTTACCTGCTCCAGCGTTCCATCGACGCGTCGGCCGGGGCTCCGCTCCTCTCCCCCCCTCCCCGGCCGGCGTTTTCATTTCAACTGTGGGCCACCCGGCCGTGACAGCTTTCGGCTTCACGGCCAGGCACCCACTGCACATGCGCAAGCGGCACTGCGCATGTGCGCGCGGCATGGCCCGGCGCCGTCTGATTGGACAGGAGATCACCTAGGACCTGTGACGTGTCCTAGGCGATCGCCTACAGGGGGGGGCTGTTGTAGGCATTTAAGCTTAATCGCCTAACCAGCCTCTCAGCGGAAGGAGGAAGTGGGACAGGAAGTCCCACTAGGGTTGCCACCTCATCCCTTTAAAACAGAACACATATGAATTACACAGGTTCTGAGGCTAATTGAATGCAGGTAAGGCACCAAATGAGTCCTAATTACCACCTTAATTAGCCACAGAACCTGTGTAATTAATATGTGTTCTGTTTTAAAGGGATGAGGTGGCAACCCTAAGTCCCACTCCTCCTAAAGCCCCCACCCCCCCCAAAAAAAATTACATGCCAAATGTGGCATGTAAGGGGGTGAGGGGTGGGATAATCGGAAGTTCCAATTTTGGGTGGAACTCCGCTTTAACTGAAGGACAGCACTTTAACAGGAAGTACAAAACCTCCCAAAAATATCTTGTGTTTCTGCAAATCCCAGGCTCCACTTCCTGTAGTGTTGTCTATTTGTTGTTTTGTTACATTAACCACTTGCTTACTGGGCACATATACCCCCCTCCTGCCCAGGTGAAATTTCAGCTTTCGGCACTGCATCGCTTTAACTAACAATTGCGCGGTCGTGCGACGTGGCTCCCAAACAAAATTGACGTCCTTTTTTCCCCACAAGTAGAGCTTTCTTTTGGTGGTATTTGATCGCCTGTGCGGTTTTTATTTTTTGCGCTATAAACAAAGAAGCGAGACAATTTTGAAAAAAATACAATATTTTTTACTTCTTGCTATAATAAATATCCCAATTTAAAAAAAAAAAAACATTTTTTTTTCTCAGTTTAGGCCGATACGTATTCTTCTACATATTTTTGGTAAAAAAAAAAAAAAAAAATCGCAATAAGCGACTGGTTTGCGCAAAAGTTATAGCGCTTACAAAATAGGGGACAGAATTATTTTTTTTTAATTATTTTTTTTTTACTAGAAATGGCGGCGATCTGCGATTTTTAATGGGACTGCGACGTTATGGCGGACACATCGGACACATCGGACACATTTTTGGCGCCATTCACATTTATACTGCGATCAGTGCTATAAATATGCACTAATTACAGTATAAATGTGACTGGCATTGAAGGGGTTAACATTAGGGGGTGAGGAAGGGGTTAAATGTATCCCTGCTTAGTGTTCTAACTGTAGGTGGAGGGGGGGGGTGACTGGGGGGGGTGACCGATCTGTGTCCCTATGTACAAGAGACACAGATCGGTCTCCTCTCCAGAGACAGCACCGCTGTCTCTGTGTAAAACGGCAATGAGAGATGATCTCATATGTTTACATATGAGATCATCTCTCATTGGCCGCACAGATCGCCTCGCGAACGGCCACTCTGATTGGCCGTTCGCGGCGATCTGTAATTGGCTGTGTCCGAGGGACACGGCCAACACAGATTTTCCCCGCAGCGCGCTCTGGAGCGCGCGCGGGGAACGCCCAAAGGGGCGGCCGTCAATTGACGGCAGTTTGGAAATTGGGATCCGCACTGCAGCCGTCAATTGACGGCAGGCGGATCCCAAGTGGTTAAAGTTCATTTAAAAAAAGGTGGAGGACACATGTTTCCTATGGCGCTCCAGCTGCAGAGATTCCCAATGAAGTTCAGTAATAAAAAATAAAAAAAATTGGAGTGGAGGCCATATGTTTCCTGTCATCGGTGGAGCTCCACTCTGCAGCCAGACCTCCTTACGAATCATACTTGGTTCCCTATTCTCAAAAGGGGGCGGTGCTAGAAGGTATGTAGGGGGTGGAGATGAGAGGCGGGTATGGGGTGGATATAGGCGTGACTTAGGTGAGGGGCGGGTTATTGTATGTCTAGTAACCGTTCCCTGAATGCCATTTCTAGGGTGATGAAGTTGCTTCCAGCACAGCCTTCTCACACGGGTGTTGTGACCATATGTAAGTAATTGTAAAGAAGCTGTAATCTCCTCCCTCAATGTGATGTACACTGGGATTCCCATGTCCTGTATATAGGATGGATCTCTATGGCTTCTATTATCTACTACACTGCAGTGTATTGGGCTCACTTCACAAAGCTTTCAGGGTCTTTGTCATTTTCATAAATAACTGACACTTCGGGGGAGGGGAAGGTTCATGTTTTACAAAGTGACAGTTTGATTTCAAATGAATCCAGGAAGATTTAAGTCACATGAGTGAAGCAAAGCTCCGAATATGAAAGTGCAATGTGTATAATGTGTACTCTCCTTTATTCCAATGAAAACTACAAATATATAATAGAGTCCTAACCTTTTGATGGAATCGGTAATCCGTTGATCATTGCAATTGGCATGGCCAACACAATAAGAAATAATGACAATAACTTGTTCATTTTCGCTTGTTTTGTCAGAGACAAATAACAACACATCCACACTCCTCAACGCTCTGTGTTATCTGAGGCTGAGCCCTATGCGTCTGGAATATAAAGGCTCTGTGGGGGTTAGCTTTGTGATGTCACTGTGCAGGGCCTGGAACTTTCTTTTTTCAGAACACTAGAATATACTTAGGTGGGCGGAGCCTCCTGCATGTTTTTTTTTTTTTTTTAACTGTTTTCTTCCTGATTTAAGGCTTGTTTACACCACAATCCCTGTGTTCACTGTGCATTTCTGCATCTGCATTTACATGCATTTTAGTGTGTTTGCAGTGCGTTTAAAGGCATATACTTATCTCTCGCTATTAGGGGTGCAACGGATCAAAAAACACACGGATCGGATCGATCATCGGATCAGGAGTCACGGATCGGATCATTTTCGGATCAGTAAAAAAAAAAAAAAAAAAAACACAAGGCAAACAAAAGTTTTGTCTTTTTTTACATTTTTATTATTTTTTTTTACTACCAATGGCGGCGATCAGCGATTTATTTTTTCGTGACCGCGACATTATGGCGGACACATTGGACAATTTTGACACATTTTTGGGACTATTACAGTGGGAAAAATGACAATTACAGTGTTACTGTTTTACTAGTGTGGGGGCAATGTTGGCTATGGCTATTATTAATAGCCATAGCCAACATTGCCCCCACACTAGTAAAACAGTAACACTGTAATTGCCATTTTTGCCACTGTAATAATAGTCATAGCCAACATTGCCCCCACACTAGTAAACAGTAACACTGTGTGTATAGCCATTTTTCCCCTGTAATAGCCATTAGCCAACTCACTGTACTGATGTACTCGGTCCGTCTCACTGTACTCAGGTTGCATGCAGAGTCAGCGCGCTCTTGCAGAATAGAAAAGATCCACGAGCGCACACCGCCGCCGAGTGTACCAAGATGGCCGACCGCTCCGGAGCTAGGTCGAAGCCGCGGTCTTTCTTAAGGCTGCAGCGCCGGTGCATTCCGCGGATCGCATACTGTGCCGATCCGAACAGGTCGACCCGTTCGGATCGCGGATCGGGCACGATCCGTTGCACCCCTACTCGCTATCTCCTCTCTCTCGCTATCCTCCTCTCTCGCTATCCTCCTCTTTCTCTCGCTATACTCCTCTCTGTATACCTCTCTCTCTTTCGCTATACTCCTCTCTCTTTGTATTCTCCTCTCTCTCTCTCTCTCACTATCCTCCTCTCTCTCTCTTGTTATCCTCCTCTCTCTCTCTCTCTATCCTCCTCTCTCTTGCTATCCTCCTCTCTCTCTCAAATTCAAATTCAAATAAGCTTTATTGGCAGGACCAAATACATATTAGCATTGCCAAAGCAAGGAAAAGGGGAAGGGGGTAATATAAAGGGGAAGGGGGGTAATATAAAGGGGAATGGACATAAGTCTGTGAAAGTCCTCAGTTTCTCATGTCCCTCTCAGTCGGTGACATGCTGTCACATATTGGGCAGCTCTCTTCACCATTGGCTCCTCTTCTCCCAGTAGAATTTGGAGTTTCCTCTTCTCTCCTGTAGAATTGAAGTCCGGGATGAGAGCGGAGAGTCTCTGGAAGTGAGTGTCCCTCACTGATGAGTACTTGGGGCAATGTAACAGGAAGTGTTCCTCATCCTCTGGGACCCCCAGGTCACATTGCTGGCACAGTCTCCTCTCCCTCTCTCTCTCTCTCTATCCTCCTCTCTCTTGCTATCCTCCTCTCTCTCTCTCTCTCTCTCTCTCTCTCTCTCTCTCTCTCTCTCTCTCTCTCTCTCTCTCTCTATCCTCCTCTCTCTCTCTCTTTCTATCCTCCTCTCTCTTGCTATCCTCCTCTCTCTCTCTCTCTCTCTCTCTCTCTCTCTCTATCCTCCTCTCTCTCTCTCTCTCTCGCTATACTCCTCTCTGTATACCTCTCTCTCTCGCTATCCTCTCTCTCGCTATACTCCTCTCTGTATTCTCTCTCTCTCTCGCTATACTCCTCTCTGTATACCTCTCTCTCTCTTTCTCTCTCTCTCGCTATACTCCTCTCTGTATTCCTCTCTCTCTCCCTCTCGCGCTATACTCCTCTCTGTATACCTCTCTCTCTCACTATACTCCTCTCTCGCTATTCTCCTCTCTCTCTCTCTCGCTATACTCCTCTCTCTCTCTCTCTATCGCTATCCTCCTCTCTATTGCTATCCTCCTCTCTCTCTCTCTATCCTCCTCTCTCTCGCTATCCTCCTCTCTCTCTCTCGCTATCCTCCTCTCTGTATACCCCTCTCTCTCTCTCTCTCTCTCGCTATACTTCTCTCTCTCTCTATCCTCCTCTCTCTCTCTCTCTCTCGCTATCCTCCTCTCTCGCTATCCTCCTCTTTCTCTCGCTATACTCCTCTCTGTATACCTCTCTCTCTCTCTCTTGCTATACTCCTCTCTCTCTCTCTCTCTCTCGCTATACTCCTCTTTCTCTCTCTCGCTATCCTCCTCTTTCTCTTGCTATACTCCTCTCTGTATACCTCTCTCTCTCTCTCTCTCTCTCTTTTGCTATACTCCTCTCTCTCTCGCTATTCTCCTCTCTCTCTCGCTATACTCCTCTCTCTCGCGCTATCCTCCTCTCTCTTGCTATCCTCCTCTCTCTCTCTCTATCCTCCTCTCTCTTGCTATCCTCCTCTCTCTCTCTCTCTCTTTTGCTATACTCCTCTCTCTCTCTCGCTATTCTCCTCTCTCTCTCGCTATACTCCTCTCTCTCTCTCTCTCGCGCTATCCTCCTCTCTCTTGCTATCCTCCTCTCTCTCTCTCTATCCTCCTCTCTCTTGCTATCCTCCTCTCTCTCTCTCTCTCTCTCTATCCTCCTCTCTCTCGCTATCCTCCTCTCTCTCTCTCGCTATCCTCCTCTCTCTCTCGCTATCCTCCTCTCTGTATACCTCTCTCTCTCTCTCTCTCTCTCTCTCTCTCTCTCTCTCTCTCTCTCGCTATACTTCCCTCTCTCTCTATCCTCCTCTCTCTCTCTCTCTCGCTATCCTCCTCTCTCGCTATCCTCCTCTTTCTCTCGCTATACTCCTCTCTGTATACCTCTCTCTCTCTCTCTCTCTCTCTCTCTCTCTATCCTCCTCTCTCTCGCTATCCTCCTCTCTCTCTCGCTATCCTCCTCTCTGTATACCTCTCTCTCTCTCTCTCGCTATACTTCCCTCTCTCTCTATCCTCCTCTCTCTCTCTCGCTATCCTCCTCTCTCGCTATCCTCCTCTTTCTCTCGCTATACTCCTCTCTGTATACCTCTCTCTCTCTCTCTCGCTATACTCCTCTTTCTCTCTCTCTCGCTATCCTCCTCTTTCTCTCGCTATACTCCTCTCTGTATACCTCTCTCTCTCTTTCTATCCTCCTCTCTTTTGCTATCCTCCTCTCTCTCTCGCTATTCTCCTCTCTCTCTCGCTATACTCCTCTCTCTCTCTCTCTCTCTCTCTCTCTCTCTCTCTCTCTCTCTCTCTCTCTCTCTCTCTCTCTCTCTCTCTCTCTCTCTCTCGCTATCCTCCTCTCTCTCTTTCTCTCTCGCTATACTCCTCTCTCTCTCTCGCTATACTCCTCTCTGTATACCTCTCTCTCTCTCTCTCTCGCTATCCTCTCTCTTGCTATACTCCTCTCTGTATACCTCTCTCTCTCGCTATACTCCTCTCTCTCTCGCTATACTCCTCTCTGTATTCCTCTCTCTCCCTCTCGCGCTATACTCCTCTCTCAGGGGCGTAACTAGAAATCACAGGGCCCCATAGCAAAATGTTGTATGGGGCCCCCCCCCCCAGAAAAAAAATATCACGCCCACCAAAATGCCCCACATCCTTTATTTGATATCATTATAACTAAAGAGGACCTGTCATGGCTCTATACATGTATAGGAGTATAAAGAGGACCTGTCATGGCTCTATAC